>NC_085137.1:19014751-19089751 GCF_035046485.1 Aedes albopictus
TATCACGCCAAGGACCCAGGATCGAATCCCACTCCCGACATACTCACAAAATGTGGGTTCTTCCTTCGGAAGGGAAGTAAAGCCTGGGTCCCGAGATGAACTAGCCTAGGGTAAAAAATTCGTTAATACAGATAAAATAATAATAAATAAACTCCTAGAGGAACCCTTACAGAATTTACAAGTAGAACTCCTTGAGAAATTCCAAGTAGTACTAACAGGCGAACTCTCAGTAGAAACTCTTTGGAGAATTACAAGTAGAACTCCTAGAGAAATTGCAGAAATACTCCTAGATGATTTCCCGGGGAAACTCCTAGAGGAATAGCCAGAAGTCCTCCTAGAAGGATTTCCGGAGGAAATCTCAGTGTAACTCCCGGAGAAACTCATAGAGTTCTTGAGAGTGCTCCTAAATGATTAGCTGGAGAACTCTTAAAGAAATTTCGGGAAAAGCTTCTAAAGGAATTCTCGGAGGAACTCTTAGGTGATTTCCTGGAGGAACTCCTGGAGGAATTGCTGGAAGAACTCCTAGAGGAAATCCTAGAGGAACTCCATGAGAATTTTTCAAAAGCACTCCAAGATAAATTCCCGGAAAACTCCCAGAGTGATTCACGGAGGAACTCCTGGAGGAATTCTTGGGGAAACTTCTAGTCTCCTAGAGGAATTCTCAGATAACCTTCTATAGGACTTCCCGGAGGAACTTCTAGGGGAATTCAGAGTAAAAGTTCTAGAGAAATTCTCAGAAGAACTCATAGATAAATTCCCGGACAATTTCAAAGGTAAATCCCAGTGAAACTCTTACATAATTTACAAGTAGAACTCCTTGAGAAATTCCAAGAAGAACTAACAGACGAACTCTCAGTGAAAACTCTTTGGAGAATTACAAGTAGAACTCATAGAGAAATTCCAGAAAAACTCCTAGATGATTTCCCAGGGAAACTCCAAGAGGAATTGCCAGAAGTCCTCCTAGAGGAATTTCCGGAGGAAATCTCAGTTAAACTCCCGGAGAAACTCATAGAAAAATTCTTGGGGGTGCTCCTAAATGATTTCCCGGAGAACTCCTAAAGAAATTTCGGAAGAAGCTTCTAGAGCAATTCTCGGAGGAACTCTTAGGTGATTTCCTGAAGGAACTCCTAGAGGAATTACTGGAAGAACTCCTAGAGGAAATTAGGAGGAACTTCTTGAGAATTTTTCGAAAGCACTCCTAGATAAATTCCCGGAAAACTCCCAGAATGATTCACGGATGAACTCCTGGAGGAATTTTCGGGGAAACTTCTAGTCTCCTAGAAGAATTCTCAGATAAATTTCTATAGGACTTCCCGGAGGAACTCCTAGAGAAATTGTCAGTGGAAGTTCTATAGAAATTCTCAGAAGAACTCCTAGAGAAATTTCCGGAAAATTTTAAATGTAAATCCCAGTGGAACTCTTACAGAATTTACAGGTAGAACTGCTTAAGAAATTCCTAGAAGAATTAACAGACGAACTCTCAGTGGAAACTCTTTGGAGAATTACTAGTAGAATTCCTAGAGAAATTCCAGAAAAAATCCTAGATGATTTCCCGGGAAAACTCCTAGAGGAATATCTGGAGAAGCTCCTAGAGGAATACTCGGAGGAACTCTTAAATGATTTCCCGAGGAAACTCCTAAAAGAATTCCTGGAAGAACTTCTAGACGAATTTAGGAGGAACTCCTGTAGAGTTTTTCGAAGGCACTCCTAGAAGAATTCCCGGAGCAATTCCCAGTAAAGCTCCTAGAGGAATTCTTTGGAAACTCCTAGAGGAATTGTTGGACGAACTTCTAAAGAACTTCCCGGAGGAACTTCTAGAGTAATTTGCAGTGGAACTCGTAAAGGAATTTCCGGAGGAATTCCTAAAAAAATTCCCAGTGGAACTACTAGAAACATTCCTGTATAACATCAAGAGAAATTCTCAGAAGATTTCTCTTTCAGTGGAAACTTTAAAAAGCATTCTCAATAGAACTCCTTGTGGAATTTCCGGAACAAATCCTAGATGAAATTCTAAGAGGATTTCCCACAGTAACTCTTAGTTGACTTCCCGAAGAAACTTCTACTGAAATTTCTTGAGGAACGCGTAGAGAAACTCCTTCGAGGAATTCATGGAGGAATTCCCGGAAGAAATCCCAGATGATTTCCTTGGACATCTACTAGGAGAATTCTCGGAACAGCTTCCAGAATAATTCCCAGAAAAACTGCTAGAGTAATTTTCAGCAGAACTCCCAGAGAAATTCCCGGAAAAACTCAGAGGAATTCACAGTGGAACTCGTAGAGAAATTCCCAGAGATTTCTCTCATGGATGAACTCCCAGTGGAACTCCTAGAGGGATTTCTAGAGCTATTTCTAGGGAAATTCCCGGAGGAACTTCTAGCGAAATTCCAGCAGAAACTCCTAGAGAAACTCCTAGGGAAATTCCTAGAGGAATTCCCGGAAGAACTCCTACAGGAATTCCTGAACAAACCTCCCGCAATTCATGGAAGATTTTCTAGAGGAATTCCCGAAAGAATTCGTTGACGATTTTCCTTTCTTCAAAAGTTTTTTCAAAAATTCCTCCAGGAAGGAAATCGGAAAATTTTCCTCCAGCAGTTCCAAAAATAGTTTCTTTAGGAATGTCTTGAACAGTTCATGCGGGAATTTGTGGAAAAATTCTACGTGAACTTCTCCCATACCACTCCAGAAAATCATCCAGATTCTGGCAGAAGCTTAATGGAAAACTTATTCAGAAGTTCCTTTGAGTATTTTCCTAGAAATTTCTTCAGAAAGTAACTACGGAAAATCCTAGAATAGTTTGGAAATTCCACCTATAGCTCTAAAGAAAACCAAGAATATAGAAATTCGTTCCAAAACTCTCCCAGAATGTAGGAACCCAAGCGGCGCACATCGCATAGAAGAATCACGGCAGCGCAAGTTTTGGTTGCACACAAGTAATTGTGAATTACTTATAACACGCTTGAAGTAAGCCACTGTGTAGATTCTGTATAACCAGAACTTGAGCTGTCATGTATACTGCTAGCGAACTCCACAACACTAATTCCTGGGAGAACCAGAAGGAATCACCAGAGGAATCTCTGAAGGAATTCCTGGAGGAATCCATGGGGGAATCCAAGGAGGAATTCCTGGAGGAATCTCTAGAAGAATTCCAGCAGAAAATCCTGAATGAATCCCTAAAGGAATTCTTGAAGGAGGATTTCAGGAATAACTCAAGGATTACAGGAGGATTTCAGGACTAATCCCTGGAGAAATCCCTGAAAATTTTCCTGGAGGCATTCCTGGTTGATTTTACTGAGAAATTACTGGACAAATTTCTAGAAGAATTCGTGAAGGAATTGCTGGATAAATTTTTGAAGAGTCTCTGTAGAATTTCTGTAGCTGTTCCTAGAGGTATCTGTGGAGGTATTTCAAGAGGAATCTCTGGAGAAATCTTTGGAGGAATTCCTTTAGGAATCTCTAGAGGAATTCCTGAATGGATACCTTTCAGGAATATTTGGTGGAATGCCTTGAGAAATTTCAGGAGGAATCTCTGGATAAATTCCTGGAGAAATACATGGATGAATTCCAACAGAATTTTTTGGAGGAATTCCTGGAGGTATTCATGAAGGAATTTATGGTGGAACCCTTGGAAGAATCTCTCAAGGAATTCCTGGAGGAATTCTTGGAGAAATGCCAGGAGGAATCCCTGAAGGAGTTCCTGGAGAAGTCCCTGGAGTAGTATTTGGGAAAATTCCTGGAGAAATCACTTGAGGAATTCCTGGAGGAATTCCGTGACAAATTCCTGGGTGAAATCCTGGAGGAATTCTTGGAGCAATTCCTAGAATAATTCCTGTAGGAATTTTTGGAAAACTTTTCGAAAGAATCCCTGAAGAATTCCTGCAGGAGTTCCTGGAGGAATTTCTGGAGCAATTCCTAGAGAATCCCTGGAAAAGTTCTTGAAGGCATTTCTGGGGGAATTCCTGAAGGAATCCCTGGAAGAATCCCTGAAAAAAATCCCTGAAAAAATCCCTGGAAGAAATCCTGATGGAATTCCAGGTGGAACTCCTAGAGAAATCCCTAGATAAATTCCATGAGGATTCCCTGGAGGAGTTTGTAGAGGAAGCCCTGAGAACTCCTGATGGCATTCCTATCATGGAGGAATCCTTAGAAAAATCCTCCCAGGAGGAATTCTTGGAGGAATCCCTGGAGGAATCCCTGGAGGATTTCCTGGAGGATTTGCTGGAGAAATCCCTGGAAGAATTCATGAAGGAGTTCCTGGAAAAATCCTTGCAGTGATTCCTAAAGGAATATCTGGAGGAATCCCTGCAAAAAAAATCCCTGGAAGAATTCCTGGACGAATCCCGGCAGAAATTTCTGGAGGAATCCCTGGAGGAGTTTGTGGAGGAATCCCTGAAGATTCCTGGAGTAATTCTTGGAGGAATCCTTGGAGGAGTCCTGGAGGATTTTTTGGGGCAATCCCTGGAGAAATTCTTGTAGGAAACTCTGGCGAACATTTACCTACTCCGACCCTTTCTAGCTACATCCATGAGTACTGTGATACGGTCCAGTGCCCATTGTAATGAAAAAGATAATCCCCTCGCTTCGTTTACCTTCCGATGCGTTTCCATAGCTAGTAGCATTCCAATTTCTATTGTAAGAAGAATCCATGCACAACTCGACAAAGCAATCATCTGCTGGTAATCGGCATCATCTGCCTCGCAGGCGAATTCCTTCGAGTGGTGCATTTATCTCGTCACCAATCACCATTAACAACCGAAGATGTCTATAGAAGGCCGTAAACGACAGACCGGAACCCAACGTGCGAAACGAGTGTAAATTATAGCAGACAGTTCGATTTATGATTTCGCACCACCAACGATTATGAAGATACCGTCGCCTTTCCCAGTGTACCATCCCGTTCGTCATGGTACGGGACGGTATGTGGCAATCACATTTGATTTCAATTTCGCGCGTACGAAAAGATAAGAGTTTCATTACCTATACGTCTCGCTTCGTGGCATCGCCGTGCAGTGCCAGAATTCCGAAGGGGGCGCAGGGGTTGATTTCCGAAACGGTCCATAAAACGCTGCAGAAGCCATAAATCCCAAGTAAAATCAGTTTGCTGCGTTCGTGTGCTTGCGTTAGATGACTGCATTAGGGCTACAGTCTCTAAAATCTACCCCTACATTCAAACGAATCGAAGTTCGTCGTCGTATTGGACAGAGGGGCAGCCGCACTGAATGAATGTTGTAGCAAGTTGCAGCATGGACGATGTCGTCCCACACCGGAAAGAGGAATAAATTGAACTGAACTTTCCGATCCAAGCTCACCACTAGTTCACCCTCTCGGCTCGAAGATGGCACTATGGCGGGCGATAGAAATCCCCCCGGTCGGTCTGAACCTCACGACGGCTTCAAAAGACTCATCGTTCGGTTTCGGAGTAGATTTCTACGGAAAAGTTTCCCAACCACCGCTCGCCCGGATATCTCGCGCTGCTGGCTGTCGGGAGTAAACAAATCTTCATTTCGGCATATGCACAGATTGCATCTCGGCGGCCGGCGGTCGCCCCCTCTATGAACGAAACTATTTTCGACTTTCGATTCGGAATCGAACTCCGTGGTGAACGCTGCTGCAGTGATTGAGCCCCCTAGTGCTTACATCGCCGAATCTTGGTGGTGGTTTTGGGTGCTGCCCGCTCGCCCGGTTTCGGTTTCCATCGGTTGTGTTGGGGCGGAAATTGGTTGCAGACTTCTTCGGGCAGGAAGTATGAAACAGATTTAAACTACCGCTTCGGAAGGGCAGTTTTGTTGGAGAAATTGAAATGCCATAATCCAGTTGATGCTTTGGTTGATTGGTATCGGGGTAATCATTGGAAATGGGGATTGTGATCCAAGTATTGGAGAAGGAGGATTGTGGACTGTGAGGGAAGATGTTGGTAACTACAGTTGAGATCAGTTGAAGTTAACAATTGTAACCAACTTGTAGAACTGGTATACTGGAAGTTCCATTTAGGTGGTGTACGAATCGCTAGGTATCCACTGTACTGCAAACCCCTACGGCGTATGATAGGCAAATTAGATAGGCAATGAAATGCGAGCTCATCTCGCCCGTCTGCTCATTGTCTGCCAGATCGTGTGATGCATAGGTAGAAGAAAGGCTTTGATGTGGTCTGATGAGATATAGCGTGATCGAAGAAGATTATTAAATTAGATCGCGGAGATTTATTACTTGAATTTGTGCAAAAGGTGTCGATGAAAATAATCTAATCTAGATTGGTAAACTGAACGTAAAATAGTATTTATAACAAAGAAGTGAACTAAAATTTATCTTTTAATAATTAGGTTAGTTTCCTACGAGTGCACAAAAGAATCTATTGAATTTCACCTACGTTTCCATATGAGTGAATTCTTTAAACAAGTTTTGTGCTTTGAGTTAGAGTTATAAAATTAAAACGGGATTTTCTCTAGGTTCAATTGCATCACCAGTTTATGGAAAGTGGGCCAGACAAATCTAATGTAAGGTTGTTTTGAGGAGAAACTTAAATTGTAAGACGTCTGATTCATTCCATAATTCAATATCACTAAATAAAATGTTTTTTTTTTAGCTTTGAGCGTATTCCCAGTAAACGCTACAGAGAGGTTCTTCCGTATAAATCCGAACAGGTGGAATCCATGGAGGTTAATTCTGTTTTTAGATACCTCCATGAAGGTAGGATAACCTGAATGGAATTTCGTTGCCCTCGGAGCAGTTGGGGAGCTTATGTGAGGTTTAAGGAAGTTTTATTGGCAAAGGATGCAAGAAGAGCTGAAGGGCGTCCAACGCCTTCAAACACCTTGAAATCCCACAGACAACTTCCTCAGATTGTCGTACTCTTCCCTTAAACTCCACTGACTGTAGCCCTCCGAATACCCCTCTATAAACCCCAGAAACATCTTAAAACATCCTAAACTACATGAACCACCCAAATTTTCCATTAAACCGTACTGAATCCTCAGAAGCCCCCTAAAATCCATTGAAAAACTTTCAACACTTCTAATCGTCATCATCGTCATCAAGCATCATGCAAACATGCACTGTCGTGATTCCTCTGTGTCATGTGTTCTGCAAGGGAGCTCCACAGCACCAATTCCTGGTAAAATCAGGAGTAATCCCTGGAGGAGTTCTTGGAGGAATTCCTAGATAAATTACATGTGGATTCCTTGGAGGAGTTTATAGAGGAAATCCTGAAGACTCCTGATGGAATTCCTAGAGGAATCCCTGGGAAAATCCTCCAAGGAGGAATTCTTAGAGGAATTCCTGGAGAAGTTCCTAGAGGAATTCTTGGAGGGCTTTGCTGGAGGAATCCCTGGAGAAATTCCTGAAGGCATACCTGGAGGAATCCCTGGAGGAATCCCAGGAAATATTCCTGGAGGAATCTTTCAAGAATTTCTGGATCATCGTCATCAAACATTATTAAAACCCTGAAACCACCAAAAAAAAACAACCAGAAACTCTCATAAACTCTGATGAATGTTCTTGAAGTTCCTAAAACCCACCTGGAAGCCTTTGAAATGCCCGAACTCCCCTGAAACGCCTAAAAATTTCTATATTTAAGTTTCTGTAGCGCTCCTGACAGGAATTATTTGGCCAATTTTCATCACTCCTCTCCCCCTCGTAGTTTTTTTTTTTTTTATTCCCAAAACATAGTAGCTCGTAGCAATTTCAGGGGATCTCCCCTCCCTAAAATGCCACATCATTTATGGATGGTCCCTCAAATTAAATAACTACCGAATCTATCAAAAAGTATTGACCCAAATAACTATCAAAGACAATTCCAACGCTTTTTGACGAAGGCGTAAGAAATTATTTGAAAATCATCTTTAAAAAAAAATATAGCTCGAAAACGGTTTGTTGGACTGAAACGATGTCTTCTGAGATGTTTCCGGATGTTTGAAGGACTTTTAGAAAAAAAAATACACTGAGCGAAATATGCATCGCGGATCTATGTTAGATGTCATATAGTTTCGATTATCCAAAAATCTTACCCTTCCATTTTTATTTAATTTTTTCTGGAAAAATGACGCGTGTTTGTGGCAGTTGCGATGGGGATCGCGATCTGGTGGCATTGTTCGAAAGAAAAAGTGAAAAATGACGCGTGTTTGGGGCAGTTGCGATGGGGATCGCGATCGGGTTGCACTGTTCGGCGGAAAAAACGAAAAGTGATGTGTGTTTGTGGCAGTTGCGATGAAAATCTCGGTCACGTTGCATTGTTCGAAGGAAAAAGTGAAAAGTGACACGTGTTTGGGGCAGGTGCACATTGTCCCTCCTCGTGAAGTGATAAAAATGGATTCACACTTGGTAGCATACAGTATTGCAGAAAATTGAAGGAGTTAAGGAGTGGTTGCGGTCATCCGACGACATGGAACTGGGTGAGATCATTCCTAGTTTTTTTTTCTTTACATACTAGAAGAAGTTGGGGTAATTTCACCAATGCGTTTTCATGAGGACTCCTGGAGTCTGTAATATCTGCAAATTAATCTTATAGTTCTGGTGCAGGCCTAATATTGAAGCAATAAAAATGTTAGAAGAAAGTGATTGCAGTTCACAACAATCATTGAACAAATTAAAAATAATTGGCTTAATTACCTCAACGGCTGTCGATCACAGGTAACACATGGGACTACTCTTAGTAAAATACATAATTCGAAAATAGCTATCTAAGCTTGAAAGTTTATTCTCCGTATACTCTAAGTTCAATACTGTGGGAAACGCGCGACTAGTTCCATGAGTCGGTCGGTTTTCTCGGAGGGAGATGGGGACGCGAATATTGAATGCGAAATCAGAAGCACGCGATAACTTTCGTGGGAAAGTCGGTTTTCACGGTAGTGTAAACGATCAATGCGGTGCCTCCCCGACTAGAAGATTCTAACAAAAATACAACATAATTATAACAAGCAATGATATGTAAAACTCATTGTGATATAATCAGGTTTAACATCATTGTTGTTTAAAAAAATTATAACTCATGTGTATCATATTATGTTATAAATGTTGTTCAATAACTCATTGTGAAATAAGTTAGTTCTGATTCTTTGACATTCAGAACATCATTTACGCAATTGTATCAAAATATGTTAGAAACTAGTTTTCTTGAAGCTAAAATTTATATCATATTGTGTTATAATTTTGTTCTGATTATAACAAAATAGGTTATTATTTTGACTAGACCGGTGTAATTTTTGTTACAGTTTTAGTTATTTTAACATCATCCTGCATCTAGTTTATAACAAAATAAGTTATAGAAAAATTTCATATCATCATAACACAATGTGTTATAAATTTGATATTTTTTTCTAATCGGGTCGTTTAATATAGAACGATCATTACCCTGACTGTCGCGACCAAATAAATCATAATCGGGATGAAGACCATGTCGTGTATTTTCATATAACTAGTGGATCATATCACTTACCAAAGGTGGCTCCAAGATCCACACCTTACCCTACCCTACTAACAAATACTAATTCCCAAGACAACTGTGGGGATGCTGTGGATTCTACAGTTTTCTAGTAACAACGGTTGTCGAACTAACTTTCCTTCCCCTTTCCCGATGACCGTAAGGACGTGGCCGGCAACGTTATTGACTTTAAAATATTGAACTCTCGAATTGTGCACATTGAGAGTGTGTAGCTAGTCCCAAGCACCATTAATTGGATCTCTGTGCAACTTCGATTGTTCTGGTCAATCACGGAGTAGCAACTACGATGTGTACAATTATCTTTGCTTTGCTTTCAGTAAAAAGCTGTGCACCCAGCGTTAATTTTTAACTAGTTTTTTTATATATTATTTGAAACTTATGTACGATCAGGCATTAGTAAAAAAACATGCAGTATTTTCAATGGAACTTGTACGTCAAAAATCTCAAAAAATGGTTTCCTTTTGCAAGTTTCGAAAACCGATAAAATATAAACATTCGAGATAACAATGGTTAGGACCATTTGACCTTCCCGGGCCGCTTGGCAAATTTTGAGGCTGAAAGTCAGTTTTTACAGAAAAATAATGAAATAAAATCAATGAGGAAGGTTTATGGAAATTAAAATTATACAGTATTGTTCCGATTTTATCACGCCCCTTTTCAAAACTGCTTTCAAATATTCTATAAAATCTATTCGCATTTTAAATATTTTTATCGTCGTAAAACGCGCCTTCAGCATTCATCTTGAAGAAGAGGGGAAGCACTTGCTCTCAAATGTAACAGCAAATTAATGAAAAATGAACGACTGACACGCGAAGGGCGTGATAAAATCGGAACATTACTGTATTACATCTAACATAGAATCGTGATGAATATTGTTTTCAGTGTAATATTTTTTTTTCTAACAGTCCACCAAATATCCAAAAACATTCTCGAAGACATCATTTCAATCCAACAAACCGTTTTCGAGATATTTTTTTAAGAAAAAAAAATAGATTTGTTAACACATTTTTATTAAAAATTAGGTGAAGAAAAATGGTTGTGTTGATGCAAAAATTAATGAATTACGAAGACGTGTGGGCCGAAGCGCATTTCACCTGCGCGGCGGTGGCGTAAGTAGTAATATAAGGCAGTGGCGGTGGCGGCGACGCCAGCGTTACGCCACACGCTCTGTTCAGCGGCGGCGTAATCGGCGTGTTTTTTTTTTTATTTTCATGAATTTCTACTGCCTAATCCTTGAAACTACAGTTTTCGGCTACCATGTACGAAAGGTTTGAATGTAAGGAAATATGGGGTTGAAAAAACTATGCCTGTAAGAACTTTTCTATACATTTTAGAAAGAACTTTCTCAAGTTCAACAAAAAGTTAATAAAGGATTCCTCTAAGTAGAAATTCCCAACGTGTCTTCCAAGGATATTTTTTCATTGTAGTGCAGTCGTGATAAAATCAGAGCTGGTTGCTCAGGTTTTTTCAAATCTCAGTGCCCTTGCGTTCCTTGGCGTACAATCGGTCTTAGTTTTATTATCATAAAAAAAAATACAACGTATTTAAAAATTATGTGACAATTTTACCACTTCCTAAAAATAAAATATAGCAAGTTCATTGGCCTTGGACCAAGGGGTTGCTAGGAGGTTCCGGATGAAATTTCTCCAATAACACAGCCTAACAAAAACTAACTTTTGGTCTGTCTCAAGAGCAAACTTATGTGTCTCTGACAGATTTTGGGCCGCTGAATCCGAATCCGGGCTCATATTTGCTCCAGCACGTCACAATAATAAGCTTTACCCTAATTTATAGGACAAAATATGCGTGTTAGCGCATCACACGAACGGCGTTGTCTAGGCGCGCTTCCCAGACAACCAGTCATCGTATAAGATGTTGCATAAGATGTTAAAGTGGAGGCGATATGCGTACATTTTACATGCGCCTAAATGGAGGCAGGCACGCATAAGGCCTCCACTTTATCATCTTATGCAACATCTTATACGATGACTGGTTGTCTGGGTTACCCACAGCAGCGGCGCAGTGGTTTACATTCAATTCAGCTAGTTATGCGTCCCCTTTCATGCACTGCTAGCAACAAGCAGCCAGACGACTATTGTACCAGTCGCACTGGGCTGCGTGGTGCTAGCCCGTCAGCGCATCGCACATTGTGGCGATACGCATTCAAATGTTTGTCCGTACTAAACCTGAAGTAATTGAAAGTAATTCGTTCTTTCTCGAGTCCCTCGGGAGAATAAGTACACAACGTGGGGCCTATCAACCGCTGGACGAAACAATGCGATTTTGGGCTTTTTGACTGCCAGCAATAAAGCATGGAAATATTTTTTTTTAACAATCGAAAGGTAAATTGGTCAATTAACATCTAAATTAACGACTCATGCAAAATATTTAGTTTTACCAAATCAAATTTGACGGATTTGAGCATTTTATGTTAGTAAGTAAACTTGCACGCAACTTTTGGAGGGTGACTTGTATGGGAAATATCGTACCTAACATAAATCGCTTAAAAATATCAAATTCGATTTGGTAAAACGAAATATTTTGCATGAGTCGTTAATTTAGATGTTAATTGACCAATTTAGAGTATGCGGCAGGAAAAAATGCGAAAGTGTTTCTCAACTTCAAACCTCATTTTCGTCCATTTGACATTAACCAATCTATGTTTCAACGTTCCATGATCTATAATAGGCTAGTTTTCTGAAAAGTTAATTAAAAAATTTCCCATTTTGGTCACTAACCTTTACAGGGCGGCGCCTGAAGATGAAGACAACCAGAATTTTCAAACCGCAGAAAATCACACAGGTCGCTAAATTTCGCATCTGATAAAACACAATTTTTGATTTTCTCTACAATATCATCAAATATATGTACTTATTCCATCTGGTATGTGAAACTACATGGCTCTGGATCAGTGTTGTCTGGTTGTTCATCGAATTTGAGCTAATTTTGTTACTGTATATAGTCATTTTGTTTAATGACCATTGGGCGCGCAGTTTATTGAAATCCGCTTATTAGGCCTACATTATTACATGTTGAACATCAAATATGTTCATTTTTATTTTTCAGTGCTAGAATATAGACATTGACTGATACACTGTCAAGAAAAAATAGTCATATATATCGCATATTTAGCGTAATAGTGCCTTGAACTTTTCGCATTTTTTCCTGCCGCACCCTGTACTCTTTGATTGCTTAAAAAAAATATTTCCATGCTTAATGGCTGGCAATCAAAAAAGCCCAAAATCGCATATTTTGTCCTATAAATTGAAGTACAGTTCAAAATTGTGACGTGCTGGAGCAAATCTGAGCCCAGATTCGCATTCAGCAGCCCAAAATCTGTCAGGGACACATAAGTTTGCGCTTGAGACAAAAAAATGATGCGCTGTGTAATTTATGAAAGAACTAGCTGTCCCGGCAAACTTTGTCTTGCCAAGCTGCGGTGGTTTGACAACTGTTGGTCATCGTAGCAACGCACTCTAGATTGATTTAATTTCGATCACGCTGAATTTCTTCCCGGCCCATAAGAAAATCAGTATTTTCACTATTTCCATGCTTTTTTAAATGATTTTCGTAGCTTTTTGTACATATAAACACAGCCACCACGAATACGAACCGAACCATGCAAGAGTCATGTCGATCGGTTCATTCGTTCTTGAGTTTTGTTGCCTCAAAGGAACTTCAAACTCATTTTTATATATATAGATAATGTACAAAAAGTTATTCGGATGAAACTTCTGGATGAAATATTTTTTTATGATACTGCTCTGCAATTATTGCAGAAAATCTTTTTTATGAGTTCATCAAGAGTTTCTTCCAGAAATTCAGTTTGTTTTTATTCCAGAATGCTTTTCAAAGTTGTTGTTAGAATTCCTCGAAAGGTTCCTTCAGAAAGTTTTCTGTACATTCCACTGTTTTTAAGGATTTTTCCGGGCATTTCTTCAGAAATAACTCTAGAAAATTTTCAAGAGATTCTTCTGAAAGTTACCGCAAGGGAGTTTCCCGGAAGTTCCTCAGATATTCCTTTAGGGGTTGCATCTCTTGGGATTTTATAAGGCCTTTCTTCAGAGATTCTTTCAGAAATCTTGCTGGGACCCTCCAGGAATCCCCTTAGAGATTCGTTAAAGAAAACCTTCAGAATTCTCTTAAGGATTTGTTTTCTTGGCGTTTCACGGGGAATTACTGCAGAGCATTCTTAAAATTTACAGGCATTCCTTCAAAAAATCATTTTTTTTAGAAACTTCTTTTGGAAATTTCTTCAAGAATTTATCCCGATTTGTTCTATATTTCTGCAGTTAAATTTTCCTGCGAAAATTCATCACCTCAGAAATTGCTCCAGGCATTTTTGTCCACATATATCTATCAGACATATTAGAAGAAATTCTTTCAAGAATTCCTCCACACGTATCTCCATGAGTTCTTCCAGAGTTTGCTTAAGAACAGCCCCCAGGAATCCTTTCAGAAATTTATTTAGAGATTAATTCAAGAATGCACGGATTACCGCAGAAACCGCTTTGAGGACTCCTTCAGAAATCTCTCCGAGTCTGGAATCAGAAATTCTTCAAAGATGTCCTCTGTAAACCTTATTAGGGATTTTCACAGAAACTTCTCCAGGAATTTTTCTTTCATTTCCTATAAAAGTCGCTCATAAAACCATCCTTAGAATTTCTCCAAAGCCACCTCCTGGAGCTACCCAGGAGCACCCTTCAACAATCACTTAGGAAATTCAGAAAGTTTTGTTTAGGAATCTCTTCAGGAAATTTGAAAAAGATTCTTTTTGCAATTTGCAGAGGTATTTTCAGAGACTCCATCAGAAATTCTCTCGTAACCGTTGATGATTTTTTTTATTAAATTATTTATGTAATTTCATAAAGTACTTCCTAAAAATCTATGGAAAAATATCTGAAATAATTCCTAGACTAATATATGAAGGAATCACTGGAGATACCTTCGAAGGAACCGCATGAGACATACTAAAAAAAAAAATTAGTGACCCATGACGAAATTTTTCAATGGATTTCTGGAGGAATTAAGAACCCTTTCCTTTAGGAGTTCCGGAGGAACTCGAGAACGTATTTAAAAAAAATCTCTGAGGGAATGTGTGGAGAAACATTTAGGGTTCTGTAAAGATTTTCAGAAAAATCTCACGAGAAGCTTCCAAATCCATTTCTGTAAAAATTCTAGGAATTATTTCTGAAGAAAATTATAAATATTTTAAAGAATTCGAACAAAAACTCCGGAAGATATCCTTGGAAAAAATCACTGTATGAATTTCTATAGAAATCTCTGGAGGAATATCTGTTGAATACTAGAAAAATTTGAAAGAATTTCAGGAGAAATTTCTGGGGACATTTCTTGAAGAGATTCATTGAAGAATATCTGAAAGAACTCATAGATAACTTTATAAACAGAATTCCTGGAGCTATTCTGAAGAGAGAACGCCCAAAAATAACGTCACGCTTTGTGGAAGGCTCAGCAAATTAAGGCAATTCAAACACAAACATCAGGGGTGCCATACAAAAAGTGTTTCACAAGGAGTAGGGGGTTGAAAATGGACAACCTTTTCGTGACCTAAAGTATGGATTTTCTATAAGGAATCAATAATTGATTAAATTATTTGGAAAATTTATGAGCGGACTTGACGCATTCCTAAACAATATTTTTGAAGGACTTTTTGGAAGATTATTTGATCGCTTTTAGAATGTCTGAAATCCCTGGGTGGTTCTCCGAAGAATGCCCGGAGAAATTTCAGAGGTTCAGAGGTTCATTTAGAGAAATTTCAAAAAGAAATTCTGGAGAAATTCCTGAAGAAATTCAAGGATAACTCTGAACGGAATCTCTAGAAGAACCTCTGAAAAAAAAAATGAATTACATAAAATATTATTACTGCTGAAATACGACTATATTGTTGACTCTCTTAGTTAACGGCTACGCAGTCTTGGGATTTAAATAACGAGTTGCATCATTCACCCGACGTGTTTTCTTCAGGGGGAAAATAATTTCTATCGTTAGGCATTTCTCGTACACAAAAGTCTACTCAAAGGCTATATGTTTACTCAAAAAGAGAATTTTCGATAAAAGGCTCGGAGGGTCGAGTCTCATATACCAATCAACTGAGTTGTGTATGTGTGGAGATCAGAAATTCCACGATATCAGTCCAAAATTCAAGATGGCTACCTAAAATCCAAGATGGCGGCTCCAAACTCAAAATGGCGGTTGTTTAATGAAGTTTTAGGCTCTAAAACCATGCAATATGGGTATATTTTGAAAGGAGAAGATATCCGGAGTCCTGAAATAATGACCAGAAAAACCAAGATGGCAGTCTGAAATCCAATATGGCGGCTCCATTTTCAAGTTGGTGGCTGTTTAATGGAGTGTTAGGCTCTAAATCCATGCATTATAGGTATATCTGTTACGGAGAAGATGTGCGGACTCCAATAATGATGACCATAATGTCCAAGATGGCGTTGTAAAATCTAAGATGGCGATTCAACATTCAAGATGGCGAATATTTAATGGAGTTTTAAGCTCAAAACATGCAATATGAATATTTTTGGTATGTCCGGAGTCCAAAAATGACGACCAGAATATCCAATATAGCGGTCAAAAATTCAAAATAACGGCTTTAAATTCAAAATGGCGGCTGTGTAATGAAGTTTACAGCAAATAAATCATTCTATATGGGTGTAATGAAAGGACTTCCGGAGTCTTAAATAGCAACCAGAATAACCTAGATCTATCCAAGATGGAAGCTATTCATAGAAGTTTTAGGTTCTAAAACCATTCAATATGGGTATATTTGGTATGCGTATGGGGAAGAAGTCTGGAGTCCAAAAATGACGACCAGAATTTCCAAGATGGCAGACTGAAATCCATAATGGCGCTCAAAATTCAAGATAGCGGCATTTTTTAAGAATTTAGGACTCAAAAATCAGAAGCCAGATAAACTATATGATTTCTGGCGCCATGAAATGGATTTTTGTTAAACGTATGAAAGTGCGATAGTTATTAACATGTCATTTCAGTTTTGTTAAAATGCTTCCTCGAAGGCACGAGAAGGACGCGCGGTGGATTAATTAGGTTTTTTTTAATTGTTTTATTTAACTGTAACTGTCTCTTTTTTGTCGTTTTTGGTACATGACTTCGGAATCACTTTTAGTTTTGGCAATGAAAAAAATGAATTCCTCAAAAATACCCCTTGAAAGTTCTGCACAAGACGTCTATGAAGAATGGCAAACGAATTTTCAAAAAAATATTCCGGAACACACGTAGAAAATTTAGGTATATGTACATTGTCCGAGATACAAGAATGCATTGCGTAATTGTCGCCATTTCTGAAAATTTGAGAATTTATAAGATATTCATTAGCTAACAAGAAAATCAGTTAAAATGTTTCGTGATGAGTGAGCATTAAATAGTGTATTGAATACATGTTCTTAAAAATGTTACAAAATTCGCTATAAGTTGAACAAAAATATCAATTTCCATAGGAGTTTAACTAGGAATAGAAAAATTGTATTAAACTTTTGCTCGAGTAATTCTACTATTTCCTAGAAAACGTCTTCAGTTCGCATGGGCCCGTAAGAGCGCACACACAAAACGTACATCGCAGTGCACCCTGTCTACGGTAAATTCTCTTAGTCTACCCGCCATGCAAACCTGCTGAGAGAGATCGCCTCTCCAGCAAACCACCTGACACTCAGTAACTGCCATCGCTGCAAAGAGCGTGTCATTATGGACGCGATAGCAAGCTTCTTCGTATCACTAATTCGTTTTTTGGCAGTGTTGAGATAATTCCATATTCAGAATTTGAATGCCACACTGGGCCGCAATTCAAATTTTCATGAATAGTGATGCCCGGGAACCTATTTAAAACTCAATTTAAAGTTGGTATGGTATGGAAATGATTTGTTGAATCACCCCTCGTCGGGTTTTGTACTGGTTGGAGATTTCAAGCAGTTGTCCAGCTTTTGAAGATCAAAAAAAAATTTTGTAATTGATTTTAGGTATCAAAAAAATTTAAAAATAGCGACCCAGAAAACAAAACTCTCTCACATAAAATTTAAAAACTAATTGTATCATTCCAGAATAGACAAAAAATGGTCATATTTCAAGATATTTCTAGTTATCCTAAAAGCTTATATTTTAGAAAAGCCATGAGCCCTTTCCTAGTAACCGCCACTGCTCGTCTGACTGAAATTCCTAAAAGACAATTTTAGTGCCAGTCCTAGTTGAGCCAAATGCTTTTCGGAAAGAACCACCATTAAATGACTCCATTCGGTTTGGTAATTCAGTGCTTTGGTTTGGTTTAGTGCAAAGTGCATTTTTCCTGTCTGGCTGGCTGGCAAATGCAGTACAAAGAATGAGTGAATGCTGACTGCTTTGGAAAATTTCCTTAGGCTTTTTTGCAACCATCTATCTACCCATGCAATGAAAACCCATGAAAGGGCCGGCCGAACTTTTCTTCTCAGTTGGCTGCTTTGGTCCCGGTGCTTTTGCACACTTGCCTATTATTGTTTGCCAACACATACAGTCAGTAGTGTCTGTCTGTCTGCACTGCCCAGCTCTGCATGCAGAAAGATGCAGTTGTAAAATTAGAGGATTTATGTTCCAACAGTTTCGCTCCAATAAAGCTCTGCCCGACACTCTTCTATGGGGCTGTCCATTAATTACGTAAGGGAAATTTTACGATTTTTCGACACCCCCCCTTGTAAGATTTTTTGTATGAGAACCCAAATATTTTTGTATGGCGCGTAAGATTTTTCAAACCCCCCCCCCCTCTCCCCATAAACCCTTACGTAATTAATGGACAGCCCCTATAGTGGAGAGCAGATGCAGATGTTGTTGTTTTGTTGCCTTTCGCACACACACTCTGAACTAATATTAGGGCTGTTTGTTGGTACATGTTCATAAATTACTGATCTATTGCGCTGATAGGATTACGGTGTTTCTCGGCTCGTGTGTCTTTCTCTTTCGGGAAGGAGCAGGTGGGCATGGTCGGCAGCGCGGCGGTCTGGCAAGGAAACGGCCGCTTTTGATGCAGATTGAACAGGAAACAGTAACATTGTTAATTTGCTTTAATGGGTTTTCTTGTGAAACAATAGTCAGATGAGTGGGAGGGGTGCTGGTTTGTCAGGGTTGTGGTCGGGTGTTGTTGTTGCTGCGCACGCGATGATATATGGCATGTGGTTTGAGATGTTTTGTTTTGCGGAAACGAATGTTTCATATCTGTATCTGCTCTCTGACATCCAGTTTTCGCCCACAATTTTGGAAATGGTTCTCTAATACAGTGGTAGGACGTACGCTTCTGAAAAAGCATGCAGCGTGCCCAACTGACTCTGATTTTTTGCAACAGTTTCTTAAGATCAAATTTTATTGTTGAAAGACACGTAACTTCCAATATTTAAATGTGTATATTATTAACAGGCTTTGTTAAAAAGTTTTGATGTTGCTGCACTGCAAATGTTAATTACAATCTGCCATTTTTAGACGACAATATTTCCGGAAAATTAGAAAAAAAAACGCTAGTCAATGAAGGTAATCAGAAATTGATGATGCAATCGCTCGCCCACTGCTAGCTGCGTCTAAGAAACTTCTTGTGAATTTCGGAGTCGGAATGTTGTAAATGGTTGTAACACAGGTTCGCTTAGGTCGTGGACTGCCGGTCGATGAACGCAGATTGCATAGTTATAGGCGTAAGTTACTTTTCAGATGAATTATGTTTATCAAATTGAGATAAATCGTTAACATCAAAAGATTGAGTGAGAGGTGAACCAGCGTCTGGCTGGAAGCCTCTTTAATAAAGAAAAAAAAAAAGATTGAGAACGCTGTTTCAAGGAAATGAATGTACATTGATCAACATTTTTAATGACGTTCCCTCATAACCTAATTCCCTTAGTCTGCCCATGATGGCCATTGTCTAGTAAAGTTCCGCCACACTCACTCGGTTCTCTATTCCGTTGTTGTGAATTGGCTCGGAAAAGCCTATTATTACCGTCCATCCATGCTAAGGACCGTCGCCATCGTTGCTCCACCAATTTGCCATCCCATACTTCACTTGAATGACTCGGCCGTGGTTTGTACCCGATTTCTTTGGGGAGCCCAATTTATGGGTCTACTTCTCGACAGACAAAAGCGTATTATTGCTGGTCGGCAGTGGTACTCGTCGTAACATTTTTCACTTCGTTTCACTCGTAGGGCTTGTAGCTCAGCTTTCGGAACTATAAATTAGCTAAACTGGTTCCAGCAAGAGAAATACAGAGAAAAAGTTCTTCCAAGCGGAGCGAGTGGATTGTTGGAAATTTCGAATCATTTATCTCCTTGGCTGCGTGACTTGAGTTCTGGGTTGCGGAGATTGTGTCCACCACCAAAAACATCTTAACTATGCGAAATGTTTCATAATAAGATCTTAATTATAGATAATTACCACCACTGACTGGCTGCTGGAAGGTCCCGCACCATCATAAGCCTCCAGTTTCCCAGCGGTCCAATCAAGAGGAGAGGCAGCATAAATATCTCACCAACTCACCGCAAGAAATAATAAAAGCGACTTACCTATCATTGTGCATGCCGGACCGGTTATCGTCTCTCCGGACAGCTGAACGATGGCCAGGAAGAGGTCCCCGATCAGCAGGCACGCAACGTAGTGCGTCTGACAGCGCCAGTGCAGTACGTGATGCTGCGAGGTCACCAGATAGCCGGTGGCCAGGGTCGCCCCGAGAAATATGACCGAAACGAGCAGGCCGGCGGCGTACAGAGCAAAGCGGACATCCTGCGGGAAAAAGGGAAAGAAAAAAGTCAATTGTTTAGTAATTATCGATTGGTTATTTGGAATTTTAAAACTAAGGTCTAATTTCAGATTGAGATTGATTGAGTAGTTGGATTCTTCTATATTTAGTCGAGAATGCTAGTCAACGAGAGAAATAGCGAGGAAATGACGATGTAATCGCTCGCCCACTTTTTTTCGTGGAGCTTCGTAGCCGTGCGGTTAGGTTCACCAAGCTTTGAGTCGCACCGTGTTGTGGGGTGGGGGTTCGATTCCCGCTCCGGTCGATGAAATTTTTCATAAGAATAGTTTCTTCTCCGTATCCACTGGTACATGCTTCGTTTGTTCCTTGTCTAGTATTAAGTTTCGTTCAGTCTGTACAGTCTCTGGTTCAAAACGGTGTCCGTGTCTTTTTTTAGGCGTCTTCACGAGCAGGGATGAGAAATGTCATGATAATGTCATCTGATGACTAAGGTCGCTGATCTTAGTTCTTACTTTATCCAATCTTTATGTTTATCGAAGATACCATTAACTTTCCATTACTAATCGGTATTATCGATTGATAATGTTCGAGGATGAAATTTTACACAGAAAATGATGGAAATACACGGTGTTCAATAAGTTCGGATACACCATATAACTTGAATTGATTTCAGATCTGTAATTCAGATTTTCAAAGTAAATGTATTTATTGAAAGGTCATATAACACTGATCAAATGCAGCATATGGTTTTGAAAAAAGTCTTTTTCTACTTTTTTTTATAAGCTTTAGATGTATCTAAAGTTTGTTAGCTCCGGCACGCTGGAAAATTTTTCGAAATGTTGCTCATGCTACAGAAGTCTAAAACGTTGACTTTTGAGTTTACATCTCACTATACTTAATTTAAATAACTAAATTAATAGACAAAAGTTTCACACTGCTGATTCAGCGATGATTTGGCGATAAATTTGCAAGTTTAGTCAAAATGTTCCTAAATCTATGAAAAAGGCATAAATACATTATCTAAAGCCAATTTTGGTCAAAATTTGCCAAAATAGGGATGTAATCAAGTTTTGGAAAAGATAATTATTGGTTAAACTAAGATATAACGCAGCCTTGCTTTTTTACAAAACAAAAAATCATTAAACCCGGTACAACGACAATTTTAGCAATTTTAAAGATCAAGTTAAATGACTCCGTACTTCACCCAATCTGAATCTTATTGATTATTTCGTATAGTCATGATTGCTACCACTAATGCTGAGGACAACAACCTAATTTGATTTAACTTAACACCATTACTCAATAAAAACTAGACGATATACCAATGAAAGACGCACGTGCCGGCCGAAAGAAACTTGAGACACATTTGCAATTATTGCAAAAGGATATAGGACAGTTTATTTTAAAACATATACTGAATTTTATCAGTATTATGTGAGCTTTCAATTAAAACATTCACTTTGCAAATCTGAATTACAGATGGGAAATAAATTCAATTTTATTGTGTATCCGAACTTATTGAACACCGTGTATAAAAATGTCATGACATTTTTCTCATTAATGTTAATGTTATGTTAGGATGAAGGAGACGGGCCATAAATTGGATCTAAGGCTTCTGTATACGAATCAAGAGCGGTAGCCATTTGACCATTGATATGCTAATCTAACGAAAGTTAAATTTGAGTTAGAAAAAACCTTGTTCATTTAAAGGGTTCGGGTGAGCTTGTTTTATACTATTTACACAGTATTTTGTTTAAAGCTTAACTTTTAGTACAAAATATTTAATCAAATACATCACTGATCATTTTTGAAGAATTTTCCTCAACTTTGAACCAATATAACAAAAAGAGAAGCTAGCATACTATCCATGGGCGATCTTCATCATTTCACTGAAACGCCTCATGTAAAATTCATAATTTTATTGTAGATTTAATTTTTATTAAAAGATATAAACAATCAATCCGTTTTTTCAATAACGTTAGTCTTCCATGACGAGGACCTACACTTTTTGTTGTCAGAAACTCCTTTCAATTTGTATACGCCTCCCAGGAGCTTCGCGAGGAACTTCTTCTAGGATTTTATACAAAGTTTTTTTTTAGAATCTATACAACCATTCTAATTATAATTTTCCCAAAACTTTCCCAAAAATCCATTCAGGAGTATCTATAGATTCTCTAGTTGGTAAAAATGTTTTCCACAAAGTCTTATATGTATTTCAATAGAAATTGTGCACCACATTTTCACGAAAATTTCATCGGAATCTTATGAAATTATTCGTCTAGAGCCCAACGAGAAAGTTTTCTCCTAAAAATGTCCCAGAGATTCCCCAACATATCCCTTTCTAGGGATTTTGCCAAAGATTTCTGTTACGATTGCTTCATGAAATAATTCAATATTTTCCTTCGTCTTGGTATATGCTGTTAGAATACAGGGGATTTTTTTTTGTTATCGTACAAACTAGGCCGAAGGGTCTCAGATTTTCATGAAACTTTTTCCACAGGCAAGGCTCATGGATAAATGAATAAAAAAAGTAGAGAAAAATTCAGGGTCGCCTATTTTTCCGG
Source organism: Aedes albopictus (assembly GCF_035046485.1). Taxonomy (NCBI): domain Eukaryota; kingdom Metazoa; phylum Arthropoda; class Insecta; order Diptera; family Culicidae; genus Aedes; species Aedes albopictus. The sequence goes on from NC_085137.1 coordinate 19,037,494, forward strand.
AAAACTCAGGTGGATTTTTTTTTGTTTTCCCCTGATACTACTTACTTTGAAAAATCATAACTCAAGATCGAAGCATCGTAAAAACAAAGTTTTTTAGGAAATGAAAGCAAATTTTCTCAGAAATCTAAAAAAAATATGAACTGGACAAAGTTTTCCACAAAATTTTTTACAGTTGAAAAAAATCGTAAAGAAAACCCGAAAAAACTGTGCCCGAACTCGTGGGAAACTTTCAAAAAAGTATTTTTGAGAAGGATATTTAATAAGCTTTAATTGCTGAAATTTTTGTAATGCACTTTTTTTTCGTTTTTGAGTTATGGCCAATTTTGTTTAAAAATGTCTAAATGTGCCACATAAGCCTTTTTTTAAAGGAATACAAATTTATAGTTAAATAACTTACCAAACGATTAGTTTTATTCAAATAGTTTTTTTTTTGCTCTGAAGTGGATTTTAGAAACGAATAAATATCAGCTTTGCCACTGACAATCGATTGTTTATCAAAAAAATCGGCTGCAGAGTTTGCTATGATGCACTAATCTATTGCAGTATACTATAGTATACTAAGCCAAGAATTATACGTGTCTGGCCCCTTGGAAAAATCATAACTCAAGAACGAAGCATCGTAGAAACAAAGTTTTTTTTTAATGAAAATGAAAGCAAATTTTCTAAGGAATCAAAAAAAAAAATATGAAATGGAAAAAGTTTTCCACAAGTTATCCACCGTTGAGAAAATTCATAAAGAAAAGCCGGAAAAAGTATGTTCGAACTCGTGGAAAATTTTCATAAAAATATTTTTGAGAAGGTAATTTCATAACCTTGTATTGCTGAAATTTTTGGAATGCACTTTTTTTTCGTTCCTGAGTTATGACCAATTTATAGGCCATATAATATAGGCTATCATGGTCATTCACATTTTACTGTATCGACAATATCTGCGTCAATACTAAGCCGATTTTGATCAAATTTTTATGGTATTAACTACACATAATATGCGATTCCTGGTTGAAAAAACAGCTATTTTTGTGCAAGCAATCAAAAGTTATACATTATTTTGTGTGTTTCACTTTTTTCGAGTATATTCTTTAGATGACCAAAAAAGGGGTCTAAGTAGTTTATGAACAGTTTTTCTGTATATTCTAAGCAATACCTCTGCATCATCGGTTACGTTGTTACGGGAAATTAGATCCCCTCTCGAGGAAACTGCAAATAACAATGTATCTCAAAAAACATCCCATACAAACTTAAAACTTTTACAGAATCGCGGTTCTAACTAAGACACACAAAAGGGAAATTGCTGTAAAGCATAAATAGAAGTAACATGGAAAGATCTCACCAATTCTTTTGAAAATGACTTTGAACGACCTGCTGGATATTTTCAGTTAAGGGTACTCAGTGTGAATCTTTACTGCTATTTTGTTCAGTTGGCTTTTATCAGAGAATTCGCCGATAATTAGCCAATCTAACTAAATAATAGTTACTTGATACTTGATGGGCTACTACTCGTAGCAGCTCGTAGCTATGAATCTACGCCGAATTGAGCATCCGTTTCCACTGCACAATAGGTCCAGAGCCGTGTTTACGAAGACAAAAATGTTTGTGCCTAAACCTTAAGCTTTAGATACATGGTGTTTTTGAGAAAGTTTCTTCTTATTTTTCGACCTTTTTTCTCATTATTGTGAAATTAGGGTGGTCCCTCTAGTTTCGCTGATCCAAACATCTGCTTTTTAATAGTTTTATGTACGTTCACAAAATGTTCTACAAAGTTGTAAAAAAAAATATTTGGAGCAAGTTTGCCGAAGAAACCATTATTCTATCTCTTATGGTTCCTAACTAATATTTTTTTAAAAGATTCATGTTAGGGTGATCCATGAATTGCAGTTTTCCTGAAATAACTTTTAATTCGTTCGTTTTTAGTAAATACTTTGTTCCGAGCACTTTTAGAACTATCAACGACGCATATTTTTTCCAAAGAGCTCAAAGTTCTAACTCTCATAGTTAAAAAGATATTGGCATTTTTCTTCGAAAAATCACTTTTTTTTCAAAATGTCGTAGCTCAAAAAGGAGCAAATGGATTTTCAATCTCTCGGTTGCGTTGGAAAGATCGTACTCTGTTCTATTTATGGTGAAAAAACTGCAACATTTTTTGTTTAAAACTTTTTATTGAATTTTGAAAATGCGTTTTTTTTTCATGGAAAAGCAGTTGTAACTTTGAAAATCGATGAGATACAACTTTGGCGTCTTCGACAAAATTGTGAGTTTTTGTCTGCTCTAAAAGTGCCCAGAACAAAGTATTGCGAAAAAATCAACACATAAAATTATATTGAATAAAAACCGATTTTCATATGGAAAGCGGAACAATTTCAGCAAACTCGACTAGTCTTTGTTAGATAGATCGAAGTAACCATGTCGAAAATGTTTAAATTTGCTTATAGTCCAAAATTCGTCAATGAACTCAACTTAAAATGTGATTTTGAGCTGATTTTCATCAATTCATTTTTTAATTTCATCACTTCAATGTATGGATAGTGAAAATGTCAATCACTAGTATATGTTTATGTTAACGTAAAAGCGTTTCAAAGTTACATGATTTATAATATCTTATCATCATTGTGCCTAAATGGTGATGACAGTATAAATAAACATTGGTTCTAGAATTAAATGGATGACCATTTACCAAGCTACTTTGATCTATCTAACAAAGACGAGTTGAATTTGCTTTAAGTGTGTCATTTTTCATATGAAAATCTGTTTTTACTCAATACAATTTTATGTGTTGATTTTTTTTGCAATACTTTGTTCTGGGCACTGTTATAGCAGCCAAAAACTCACAGTTTTGTCGAAGACGCCAAGTTTGTATCTCATCGATTTTCAAAGTTACAGCTGCTTTTCCATGAAAAAAATCGCATTTTCAAAATTCAATAAAAAGCTTTAAATAAAAAAGGTACCTACAGTTTTTTCACCATAAATAGAACAGAGTACGATCTTTCCAATGCAACCGAGAGATTGAAAATCCATTCTTTTTTTTGAGATATGACTTTTTGAAAAAAAAGTGATTTTTCGAAGAAAAATGCCAATATCTTTTTACCTACGCGAGCTAGAACTTTGAGCTCTTTGGAAAAAATATGCGTCGTTGATAGTTCTAAATGTGCTCGGAACAAAGTATTTACTAAAAACGAACGAATTAAAAGATATTTCAGGAAAACTGAAAGTGATGGATCACCCTAACATGAATCTTTAAAAAAAATATAAGTAAGGAACCATAAGAGATAGAATAATGGTTTCTTCGGCAAACTTGCTCCAAATAAGTTCTTTTACAACTTTGTAGAACATTTTGCGAACGTACATAAAACTATTAAAAAGCAGATGTTTGGATCAGCGAAACTAGAGGGACCACCCTAATTTCACAATAATGAGAAAAAAGGTCGAAAAATAAGAAGAAACTTTCCCAAAGACACCATGTATCTAAAACTTATGGTTTAGGCACAAATATGTTTGTCTTCGTAAATACGGCTCTGGACCCATTGTGCATTGTGCACTGGTATCGGTCATGGGCCAATCGCTTCCAGTCGCCCTGCACGTTTACAGTCTTTAGGCCTTCCTCAACTGCAAAAAGCCAACGTGTGCGCGGCATTCCACGAAGCCGACGGACCCTTTCTAGTTCTCTGCTGTATATGACAATAGCTTGTCGTTCCTCCGGCACACGTGCTACGTGCCCAGCCTACCGTAACCTGCCGTGTTTTATTCGCTTCACTATATTCATCTGTCCTCGCAGTAGCCCTCTTAAGAGGTACGAACGGCCTGCCGGTTGATACCGGATGATGTCGATATCGTCTGTGAAGGAGCATATATATGCGACCACGTGACAATGGCTCCAATCCTTTGCACTTCAGCTCTGCTTATCGGCTCTTCCAGTGTTATGCTAAACAATAGGTAAATTTGAGAACGCATTTTCCTGCTTCAGTCGGTCTAAGGTTACGAACGATGGCGAAATTTCATCCGCAATCCGATCTACTTGGTTTTAATCCGTCAAGCGTCGTACGAATCAGTCTAATCGGCTTTGCTGGATAACCATTTCCGATCATAATCTGCCATAGCTTGTTTCTCTTCACTGAAGCGTACACTGCCTTCAAATCAATAAACAGAAGTTGCACTTCCGAAATTTATCGAGAATCTGCCGCAGGGTGAACGTCTGATCCGTCACTGAACCGCCCTCTCAAAAAACCCTCCTGATATTCGCCGACGAAGGACCCCTCGCCCCAGCCTGTTAAGCAGAATTCCGAACAAATTTTGTACACTGAATTCCTCTGTAGTTCGCGCACTCAAGTTGACGCCCTATCTTGGAAGAAGCTTGACCATGAGCTCGTCCATAAGACTTGTTGTTCTTCAGACTTGTAGTTGCTGTCTTGACAACGTTGAAGGTTCCACAACCTGTCTGTGGTCATCGAATTGAATCCTGTCTATCGTTCTTCCATTACCACCGTTCAACAATATCTCAAAGTTCTCTATCCACCTGGCAGCCACCATAATTGTCTTATCTGTCAACAAGTACCCATCATCATAGTCATTGCACATGACGGCCGAGTCCGGGAGAAGGTTCTGGTTTTTTTCCGAACGCCATTGACGGTTTCGTTAAACTTCCGCATATCATTCTGTTCCATACTCTCTTATGTGTGAGTGCGGCGAATTCGTTGTTTAGCTACTCTTGCTTCCCTTTATCGCTCCCTGTTCTGCCGGGTCCCCGACATCAGCATCCAGCTTCTGGGTACATTTTTCTCATCCGGTAACCTCTGCCATTTCTCATCGGATCACCCGTCAGGTCGTCTTTGAACAATGCCTGTCATCTCCCGCGCTTTCCCATAGAGAGTTGAGATTATCACTCTCGTTGATCTCACTTATCCGCTTGTCAGTGATAGTCTGCTACAGTATCGTCTGCTGAAAAACACTGGATGTTGAAACGCATCTCGATCGCTGATTCTTAGAGTGCGACACTGTTGATAACTGAGCTCGAATATTCTTAATTTTTTCTACTATTTTTGTTAAGAAATTCTTGAATAAATTTTTCCACAAATTCTTCTAAAATACATGGCGAAAAGTATTATAAAAATGACTATAAATTTCATTTTTTTTTAAAGAATGTTGTTCGAAATTCTTGCAAATATTCTTCGGAGAATCATGTCGTGACCTGAAATTCTCTTAGAGATTTCAACAAATTCCTCAACATGTCCGCTAGGAATTACCTTTCAGATCTACTGTCCTTAAAGCCTAATTTTGAAATTCATGTTTTTTTTTTCAAGAAAACATGTGGCTGTCTAGTTACTTCTTCTTCTTCTTTGTGGCATTACGTCCCCACTGGGACTTGGCCTGCCTCGCTTCAACTTAGTGTTCTTTGAGCACTTCCACAGTTATTAATTGAAGGGCTTTCTTTGCCTGCCATTGCATGAATTTGATTCATGACAATGATACACTATGCCCAGGGAGTCGAGAAAATTTTCCCGACCGGAACGGGAATCGAACCCGTCTAGTTACTACCGGCTCTGATTCGTATGCAGAGGGTCCTGAATTCAATCCCTGGCCCGTCCCTCCTACATTGTGTCTTTCTATATATTTTCTCCTTCCTCTCTATAACTCATGTACATTCACATGTCCGTAGCCATCGCTAGAGTAGAAAGGGGTTGAAAAAGTCGTTTCCCTTCGTTCCAAATTTCACAGCACAGCACACCTGACGCGGCAGGCGCCATTGTCGCCTAAAATATAAGATCAGCAACACTCACACACTGAAGATGCCTGCTCAGTCCCGAGCAGATATCTCATTGGTTCCTTGTGTGAGTGTAGCTGGTTTGGCGATACTCAAGTAACATCCGCATCCACGGGCGGTCAATCAAGCTTAAGCCCAACAAGTGGCTGTCCTCAAATTTCCAGATTGTACTGCAGAGTAGATAGTTTTTGATAGGATGATAAAATGTGATCTTAACAAAAAAAAAAACAACTTGAAGGAATCCTGTCATTGCCTTTCGCTGCCCAATTTCTGAAGGAGTTTAAGATCGAATTATGTAATTATGTCGAACATTTCCGTTTCAATAAACTGTCATTCATTAGTAACATCTTTAAACATGTTCTAAGCATTTGATTTGATTGATGGATAAAGCAAATTATTTGCATTTATCAATAGATTCTGCCCACGGTTCACTTATTCTACATTTCTTACAATTTGACCCGAATTGTTCAAGTTGTCCATGCCAATCAAACTCCTGCATCATTTACCTCTCATCCTTAACAAAAGTCTCTTGAGCAAAACGGTCCCCCAATCGTTAATCATCCCCACCAACAATAGCCCGTCGTCGTACCGTTGCGTTAACTGCCACAATTGTTGATTTTCTTCGCTCCAGTCGGTCGTGAAATCTCCACTCTCTGGAAGTGGATTATGAATGCAAACTGGATCAAATTACCAGATTTTATGCCTCCCGGTCGTCGCTGCTAGTTGCCACACCACACCTCAATGCCACTACTGATTACTGCCATGCCATGCCAGCGAGGTGGATCCTTGTCCCGTTTCCGCTAAATTGAACCTTTTAAATATTTTACAGAAATCAATTTCAATTATGGCACCCCTCACTCATCGCGCTCGCGCGCCGTTTTATGTGATTACGACCATCATCCATCGTCGTCGTCCTCTGCTCTGGTGAGATGTGGAATGGAGGGTGATGGATTGCAGAGGCGGCAGCGTTGTCTGTTTGTGTCTGGTTTGCTGCGGCAGGAACTCATCCTCAATCATCTGCTGGCACGTCGTCGATTCCATCCATAAGCAGGGGCTGAACAATGCAATTGATGGTTGGTGGGTATATGCGAACGGATAGGCAAAACGGTTTGGCGTTTGAAAGTCAACACTTCGACATGATGTTATCTGGGCTCTTACCCGGCATTTGTTCCGGTTGGACGACAACCGGAGCAGTAGCATTGGAAATTGGGATGGGTACCACCATGTTACAGAATGGCCTCAAGGGGGTGCCGTTTTGGTCGTGGTGTTTGTTACTGTCGGTATGACATGAGCGGAGATAAATTGAATTAATTTTCTGCACCTTCCAATCTGAAATGGACCGATTCGAGGAACGTCAATTCCCTGGACGGTACTGATAGGGAAGTTGTTGATTTTTGCATTAACCTATGCAACTGTGTTTAGTCTGAATAACAAAATACCTATTAAATACTGGACTGAATATTACCAAATAAAAACGATAAATAAAAAAAAAATCTAGTAAAAAAACATGTTGGGATTTCTGAAGAATTATGTGAAGACAGTAATAAGCCCTGTTGGTCCTCCAGCACTAACGCATATTACCCTGTTGTTAGATTATGCGACAGTGACTAAACGCATTCAGGACTCCTGAATCAGGAGACATGATAAATCAAGCTATTACACACAAATTTCTATTATGCTGTAAAAAGTATATGAAACCAATTCAGTAATTCAACTTACCGTATTCTCGACCGGCACCGAAATCGGCTGCACATGCTCCCTGCAGGTAAAAACGTACACCGCCTTCCCGTCCAGTGCCTGCTCCAAGCAGTACTCATTCGAGGCCAAAATCTTGCCCGAATCGATCGTCACCGAACCGGTGTCCTCCCGCAGATTTTCCGGCTTAAAATTTCCCGCTATCACGTGCTCCTTACAGGCCGGAAACCCAAAACTCAAATCCACGTGGGCAGACGTGACAATTTTGGCGCCATAACTCACGTGCGACTGATCCAACTTGGCGCAGGTCTGATTGAGCCGGTCATAGGCCAAATTCGGACCGCAGCACCGCCACACCGAACTGGTCTTCTCCGGCGCTTGCAACGAGTCCATTCCGTTATCCCGGGCGCACACCAAAGCCACCTTCTCGTCCACACAGTACTCCGGCGACGACACGAGCGTGTGCTTCTGGCTCAAGAACAGCGACCCATTGCCCATCAGCAGGATCTGATCCGTGGTGTACGCGGTCACTTTGCAACCCTCGGGCCGCTTGTTCTCCAGAAACTTCATGTGAACCGGAGCGTTACCAACGTCGGTGTAGATTTGGTTCTTCGCCGGGAGGAACACCTTGGGGACCCATTTGGCAATACCTCCTGCCACGCACAGTTGCTGCGTATCGTCGTAGTACTCTCCGACCCGGCAGCACTTGTTAATGTAGACCGGTTGCCGTTGAGCGGCTTCCACTGGCGGTGAAAGACACAGCAGCACAGTCGCCGTCGCCAAACCAACCGCAAGTAGGGCATGCATTTTTGGCGATGCAGACGACTTCGACAAGTGCAATCTTTTCTCTTTCATCTCTCGGTGCGAGCGAGTGTCTGACTTTCTCGAACTTGACCGCGTTCCTAGCAGACAGAAGAAGGTGTCTTTCTTGTTTCGATGGCTTCTTTCTCTCACGATTCGGTTTTTTCTTTGTGTTGCCCTTCTCTGCGAATAGGAATATACCGATTTATATAAAGTCGTTTGGCATAAATGGCAGTTGGTATAATGTCGTTTGGATGAACGGTTGTGTAGCACAATGATTTAAACTTCGGCTTTCGGCAACATCAAACTTCTGAACTGAATTGAAGAAATGTCTGAAGGGACTCCTAGATGAATCTATGAAAGAATTTCTAAAGGAATCCTACTAGAAGAAGAATCCTTGACGGAATCCCTGGAGGTATTCCTGAGCGAACTCTAGAGAGAATCTCTGAAGCAGATCCTGAGGGTGTCTCTGAAAAAATCTGGAGGATTCACTGAAGGAACTCCTAGAAAAATCACAAAAGAAATTTCAAGTAGAATTGCTGGGATAACTTCAAGAGGAATCCCCAAAGAAATTCCAAGAAGAATTCCTGCAGAAATCCACGAAAGAGTTCCTGGACAAATCTTAAAGGAATTTGAGTGGCAATCCCTGAGGGAGCTCCTGAAGAAATTTCTTCAACAATTCCAGGAAAAATCTTTCAAAAAAATCTAGGAAAAATCCCTGAGAAAGTTCTTGTCTCCGCAAAATTCCGGAAAGTATTCTTGCACAACACTGAAGGAGTATCTGAACGATTCCCTGAAGGATTTTTTTAAGGAATCCTCCAAGGAATTCCTGGAAATATCCCGCAACGAATTCTAGCAGAAATCCCTAAAAGAATTCTTGGACATATCCCTGAAGAAGTTCCTTAAGAAATCCCTCAAGGAATTCCATAAAAAATCCTTCATGGAGCTCCAAGAGAAATTGCTCAAAGAATTCCAGGGTAAATCTCTGAAGGAATTCCTAAGAAAAAACCTGGAGGAAACCAAGATGAACTTCCTTACGGAATATTTAAAAATCTTCTACACGAATCCTTGAATGAACTCCAGGAAAAATCCCTGTCGGAACATCTAGAGGAATGTCTGAAGAGATTTCTGAATGAATCCCTGGAAAATATCCTCAATAAACTCCTGATAGAATTTCTGGAGGAATTCTTAATCAATTTTCCGGAGAATTTATGAACTCCAGGAGAAACACCTGATAAAGTTTTTTTTAAGAAATCCATGAAGAAATTAGCAGATTTTCTTGATTCCTGAAAAATCCTGGATAAACCTAGGAAGAAGTTCGTGGAAAACGCACTGAAGGAGTTCGTAGAGAAATCCCTGAAGGAGTTCCTGGAGAAATTCCTAAAGGAATTTCTTGAGAAACCCATCAAGAAATGCCAGAGAAAATCCACGCAACATTTTGATGACCAATTAGCCTTGTAAAGGTTTTCAGAACCGCCATAAAACCTTATACCGTTTATTTTTGTTTTATGATGATTCTAAGAATCTCTCCTAGTCTATTAGACTATAAAATGTTACTTAGCAATCCTTCAAGCAGCTCCAAAAGAAATTACTTCAAGTTTTCCAAGAGAATTCTTGAAAAAAAAAATCTTGGAGGAATTTTTGAAGAAAGTTCTAGAGATATCATCGAAAAATCTCTTCTCTGGGTAAAATTCCTGAATGAGCATCTGGAGAAATCGTGAAAGAATTCAAGTAGAAATCTCCGAGGAAGTTCCTGAAGAATTCTCTCCAACAATTCTAGGAGAAATATTGCGAAGAATTCCAGGAAAAATCCCTGAAGTGGAATTTCAGAAAGATTTCCGGCGCAAAATACTGAAGGAGTTTCTGGAGGAATCCCTAAAGGAGTTTACGAAGGAATCCTCCAAGGAATTCCAGGAAATATTTCACAATGAATTCTAGGAGTAATCCCTAAAGGAATTCTTGGAGAAATCCAATGAAGAAATCCTTCATGGAACTCCAAGTGAAATTCCTCAAAGAATTCCAGGGTAAATCACTACAGGAATTCCTGGAGAAATCCCCGGAGTAAACCAAGATGAATTTCCTGGATAAATACCTTGAGGAATTCCTGGAGGGATCTTTAAAAGCTCTCCTACAAGAATCCTTGAATGAACTCCAGGAGAAATCCCTAATGGAAGTTCTAGAGAAATGTCTAAGGGAGTTCCTGAATGAATCGCTGAATAAATTGCTGAACGAATCCCTTCGGAGAATGATTCGGGGAATTCCTGAACAATTTCCTCAATAAACTCCTGATGGAATTCTTGGAGGAATTCTCAATTATTTTTCTGGAGGAATTCATGGATGAACTCCAGGAGAAACACCTGATGAAGCTTTTAAAGAAATCTACGGAGGAACTCGCGACTGAACCCTTGAAGAAACCCCGGAAAAACTTGCTGTATGAATCTCCGAAGAAAATACTTCCTTAATTTCTGAAAAATCCGGGAAAAATTTTTGAAGATATTCTTGGAGAAATTCCAGAAGAGGTTCGTAGAGGAACTCCTGTAGAAGTTCCTGGAGAAATCCCTGAAGGAGTTCCTTGAAAAATCTCTTAAAGAATTCCAGAAGAAATCCTTCATGGAGCTCTAAGAGAAATCCTTCAAATAATTACAGGGTAAATCCCTGAAGGAATTCCTGGAAAAAAAAAATAAGTTGAACTTCCTGGATGAATACCTTAAGGAATTTCTGGATGAATCTCCAAAAGATCTACTATAAGGATCCTTGAATGAACTCCAAGAGAACTTTTAGAAGAATGTCTGAAAGAATTTCTAAATGAATCCCTGAAAAAATTGCTGCAGGAATTGCTCAAAAAATACCTCGAGGAATTTTTGAAAAAATTTTTAAACTCCTGATGGCGTTCCTGGAGGAATTCACAATTATTTTTTTGGGGGATTTTGTGAATGAACTCCAGGAGAAACACCTGATGAAGCTTTTAAAGAATTCCATGAAGGAACTCGCAAACGAACTCCTGAATAAACCCCGGAAAAACTTGCTGTATGAAACTCTGAAGAAATTCCTTTCCTCATTCCTGAAAAATCCTGCAGGATTTTTTAAAGAAATTCCTGGAGAAATCCCTGACGGAGTTCGTAGAGAGATCCCTGGAGTTTCTTGAATAATCCCTCAAGAAATTCAAGAGGAAACCCAAGTAACATTTCGATGGCCAATTAGTCTTGTAAAGGTTTTCAGAACCGTCATAAAACCTTATACCTTTTATTTTTGTTTTAAGCACCTCTCCTCGTTCTTTTAGACTATAAAAAGTTACTTAGGAATGCTTCAAGGAGCATCAAAAGAAATTCCGCTGAGAATTTCAGGAAAAATCCCAAAAATATTCTTAGAGAATCTTTGAAAAAAAAAACCTGAAAGAATCACCGAAGAATCTCTGAAAGACTTCCTGAAGAAATTTCTGAATAAGTTGCTGGAGAAATCTCTGGAAGAAGTTTCTAAAAGAAACTCTAAAGGAGTTACTGAAAAAATCTTTCCTGCAATTTCAGGAGAAATCTGTTGAAGAATTCAAGGAAAAACTCATGAAGGATTACAAGAAGAAATTCCTGTAGTACTTCCAAGATGAATCCTTTAAGAAACATCTGAAGAAATTTCTGAAGGAGCTCCTGGAAGAATCCCTCAATGAATTCCAGAAAATCCTCAATGAGCTCGAGGCAAAATACCTCTAAGAATTCCTAGAGGAATTCCTTGAGAAATCCCTGAAAGAGCTCGTAGAAACACCCCTGAAGGAGTTCCATTCCTTGAGAAATCCCTCAAGAAATTCTAGAGGAAGCCCAAATAACATTCTGGTGGCCAATTACTCTTGAAAGCGTTTTCAGAACCGTCAGAAAACCTTATACCTTTCATTTTTGCTTTATGATGGTTCTAAAAACCTCTCCACCTCTATTTTACTATGAAATGTTACTTGGAAATCCTTCAAGGAGCTCCAAAAATGATTCCTCTAAGAATTTCAGGAGAAATCCCAAAAATCGTGGAGAAATCTTTGAAGATAGTCCTGCAAGAATCATCGAAAAAAAAAGTTCCAAGAGAAATCTCTGAATGAGTTGCTGGAGAAGTCTAGTAGTTTCTGTAGGAATCGAAGGTGATACTGAAAATATCTTTCCAGCAATTACAGGAGAAATTTCTTCAGTAATTTCAGGACAAATCTCTTAAAAATTCAAGGAAAAATCCCTGAAGGATTTCAAGAAGAAATTCCTGTAGCTCTTTCTAGATAAATCCTCGAAAAAAAACTTCTGGAGAATCACTGAAGAAGTTGCTAGAAGAATCCCTCAAGAAATTCCAGAAAAAAAAATCCTCAACGAACTACAGGCTAAATACCGATAAGAATTCCTCTAAGAATTGGGGGAATTCCGGGGGAATTCTTGGAGAAATCCTGGATAAAGAGATCCTTAAAAAATACATCAAGTGGTTCCTGGAAAAATCCCTGAAGAAATTTAATGAGAAATGGCTGATGCACTTCTTGGAGAAATGTCTCCAGCAATTACAGAAGGAGGAATTTCAAAGATTTCCAGAAAAAACAATCCTGAAGCAATTTCTGGAGGAATTCAAGCAGAAATTCTTCCCCTGAAAATTCGTGGAGAAATCACAGAAGGAATTTCTACACTCTGGAGGAACCCATAAAAGAATGTGTGAATGAATTTCTCAAGGAGTGCCAGGGAAAAACCCACAATGAATTCTAGGAGAAATTGCTGAAGGACTTCCTGCAGAAATCCCTGAAGAGTCCTGGAGAAATCTCTGAAGAGGTTCCTGCAGAAATCCCTGAATGAATTCCAGAAGAAATCCATAAAGGAATTGAAGAGAAATCCTTGAAGAAATCCATAGAAGAATCCCCCCAGAATGTGCTCTGGGAAGAATCCCTGATGGAATTCCTGGAAAAAATCCTCAAGGAACTTCAAGAGGAATTCCTCAAAAAAATCCAGGAGAAATCTCTTAAGGAACTACTAGACAAATTTTCTGGACGAGTCTCTTGAGGAACTGCTGGAGAAATCCCTGATGAAATCTCTATGGGAAACCATGAAGAAATTAATGGATGAATCCCTTACGGAATTCGTGGAGAAATCAAAGAACAAATTCCTGGAGGATCTCTGAAGGAATTACTAGAGATATGGTTGAGTTTATTTCCTGAAGAACCTTCTGGAGGAATCCCTAAATAAATTTTGGAAGATGGATTGGTAGATTTTCTTCTGGAGAAGCACTACTCTGCGGACGAGCGTTGTTTTGAGCTTGCTAACACATTTATTTATTGAACGTCCTCTATACTGCTAGAGCAACATCTGAAGGGAAAATCATCTGGCATCTCTCCTCCAGAGGAATCCCTAGAAAATTGTTTTGAAAAAAAACCTGCAGAAATACTTAGAGGAATGTCTGAACAAATCCATGCAGGAATTCCTGAAAAAATCTCTAAAAAAATACGTACAGATATTCCTAGAGAATTTTCTGAAGAAATCCCTGCAGGAATCCCTAGAAAATCCCTGGGGAAATCCTCCGGCAAACTTCTGGATAAATTCTGCTAGAAAATCCCTGGAAAAGCTCATAAGAAATTCCTGGATTATTCCCCGGAAATATTCCTGGAGAAATTTGTGAAATAATTTCTTCAGAAAATCCGTCCATAAATCGCAAGACAAATCCTCATAGAAATTCATGGATAAATCGCCGGGATTTCTGGAGAAATCTGTGAAGAAATTCCTAGAAAATATCTGAATAAATCCCAAAAGGAATATCTGGGGTTCCTAGGAATCCTTACGGAAATTCCGACAAGAAACCATAGAGATATCTCTGGGAGAATCTATAGAAGATTTCTCTGAGTAACTTGTAGAAAAAACCCTGGATAAATCACTGAAAGAATTCCTGGAGTTACTTATAGAAAAAAAACCCTGGTGAAATCTATGAGAGAATATGTAAATTAGGCTCTGGAAAAACCTGAATAAATTCTTAAAGGAATGTCTGAACAAGTTCATGTAGGAATTCCTGCAGAAACCTCTGAAGGAATACCTAGAGGTATCTCTAGAGAAATTTCCTTAGGCATCCCGATAGGAAATCCTAGAAAATCCCCGGAAAAAACTTTTCGGGAAACTTCTGTATATTCCCGGAAAAATCTCTGAACGAATCTTTGCTAGAAAATCTCTGGAGAAATTCCTAAGAAAATTCCTGGATTAGTTCCAATAAATCTGTGTAATAATCTCTAAAAATCCTGCATATATTGCAAAAGAAATTCCTGGATAAATTCCCGAAATAATTCCTGGAGAAAAATATTGGAAATGCCTGAAGAAATTCCCGAAAGGATTTCTAGAGAAAACTTAGGAGAAATTCCTAGAAAATATCTGAATAAATCCCATGACGAAAATCTGGAGGACTCTCTAGAGAAATTCCTAGAGGAATCCTTGCGGATATCCCGACAAGAAATCCTGGAGGAATCTCTGTAAGGATCTGCAGAAGATTTCTCTGAGTAATTCGTAGAATAATCCCTGGATAAATCACTGATGGAATCCCTGGAGAAATCTCTTTGGAATCCCTGGTGAAATCTATGGAGGAATATGTAAATTAGGCTCTGGAAATATCCTTCAAAAAAACCTAAAGAAATTCTTGGAGGAATGTCTGAACAAATTCATGTAGGAATTCCTGCAGAAATCTCTGAAGGAATATCTAGAGGTATCCCTAGAGAAATTTCTGAAGAAATCCCTGCAGGAATCCCTGTAAAATCCCTGGACAAAATTTTCGAAGAACTTCTGGATGAATTCCCGGTAATAATCTTGGAGAAATCTCTGAACGAATTTCTGCCAATGAATTCCTGGAGAAATTCCTAAGCAAATTTCTTAAATTATCCTCGTCAATATTCCTGGAGAAATAAACTCTGGAGGAAACTCCAGAAAGTTCTTGTATGGATTGCAAGAGAAATTCATGGATAGATTCTCGGAGAAATTTCTGGAAAAATTGCTTCGAAATGCCGGAAGATGTTCTCGGAGGAATATCTGGAGAAATCTGTGAAGAAATCCTTAGAAAATACCTGTATATATCTTTAAATGAATACCTGGAGGATTCCCTAGAAAAATCCTCAGAGAAATCCTTGTGGAAATCCCTGGAGAAATTTCTGGAAGACACTTTAGAGGATTCCTCTGAGTAATTCGTAGAATAATCCCTGGATAAATCACTGAAGGAATCCCTGGAGAAAACTATAAAGCAATCCCTAATGAAATCTATGAAGGAATATATAAAGGAGACTCTGGGAGAGTCCCTAGAGAAATCCTTAGAGGAATCCTTTCAGAAATCCAGAAAGGAATTCGTAGAAAAATGCTTGGGTAAAATCCTGAAAACCATCCTACACAAATTATTAGATGAAGCTCAGGAGAAATTCTTAAAAAATCCTTGAAGAAATTCTGTCTCATGACGACAGTAAAAACAGTCTACAGCGTGTCCGGATGACCACAGCCTTACTTTTGTAAGGAATGCTGTCTTATGACGACAATAAAAACAGTTCACAGCGAGTCCGGATGACCGTACCTTTACTTTTGTAAGAAATTCTGCCTCATGGCGACAGCAAAAACAGTCTACAGCGTGTCCGGATGGTCGCATCCTTACGTTTTTAAGAAATTCTGTCTCATGGCGACAGAAAATACAGTCCACAGCGCGTCCGGACGACCGCACCCTTACTTTTGTAAGAAACTCAGTCTCATGGCGACAATAAAAACAGTCCACAGCGCGTCCGGATGACCGCACCCTTGCTTTTGTAAGAAATTCTGTCTCATGACGACAGTAGAAACAGTCTACAGCGCGTTTGGATGACCGCACCTTAACTTTTGTAAGAAATTCTGTCTCATGACGACAGTAGAAACAGTCCACTGCGCGTCCGGATGACCACATTCTTACTTTTGTAAGAAATTCTGTCTCATGGCGACAGTTGAAACAGTCTACAGCGAATTCTGTCTCATGGCGACAGTTGAAACAGTCTACAGCTCGTCCGGATGACCGCACGCTTACTTTTGTAAGAAATTCTATCTCATGGCGACAGTAAAAACAGTCTAAAGTGCGTCCAGATGACCGCACCTTTACTTTTGTAAGAAAGTCTGTCTCATGGTAAAAACAGTTCACAGCGTGTCCGGATGACCGAAGTCTTACTTTTGTGAGAAATCATGTCTCATGGCGACAGCAAAAACAGTCGATAGCGTGTCCGGATGACCGTACTCTTACTTTTGTAAGAAATTCTGATTCATGGCGATAGTAAAAACAGCCCACAGCAGGTCCGGATGAGCGCACGACCTTCAGTTCAAATTGTTTCGCCTTTTGGACATAGAAGACGCGTCGGACAACCGTCAGAATGAATTATTTCTCGAACTGCGAGATGAAAGCCAAGTCGCAAAATGGTCAAAATAAACCGTTTCTCAGTTTGTATGATAGGAAACGCGTCAGGCAACCATCAGAATGAATCGTTTCTTGATGTTGGATGGAAGATGACTTCGCTATTTTATGGATTTTTTTTAAACAAACAGTCAGAGCCACCAACATAACCAATATGCCAAACGACTTTATACCAAACAACCCCACATCCCACCCCTTCAGCACTCATTAACTACATTTAATTCACTATATACGCACTTTTTTTTTGCTTGCTTGCTCGCTTTTCTTTTCTCTTTTAATTCATCGCACACCTGACGACACCGACAGACAGTGCTCTGTCGTTACCGCGCACTACCTACTACGAGTACTGCAGCAGCTACAACACTTCTTCCACCTGGTTCTTCAGAATTCCCTTCACCATAATGCACTTGTTGGTGATCATTTTCTACTTTCTATTACCACGCTTTTATTGCTTCGAATAGCTCATTTTTCCGCACTCTTTCTTCTTTCTTTTTTTCTTTCTTCTTTGGCACTACACCTCAAACGGAAACAAGCACTTGCCGCAAATATTTTGCCGGTTTCTTCACCACTCTTCTTCTTCTTCGTCTCAAGTAAAATCGTGATTCTTGGCCAAGGTTCGCGACTTTGGAGCGCGACGTCACGTTCCGCCAACCAACAGCCAGGCAGCCGGCGATAATTAAACACAATAAATCAGCTGCCCAACCATGTACGGAGGCTTCTTCCTATGGTGTGCTGATGTCTGATGCATTCCAGCAGACTTGGCCAGTCTTCTCCGGCTCCGTTAGATACCGGCGTGCAAAAAAAACTGTGCAACTTTAAACTGTGCGGTGGTCAGTCTTACATTCTCTGGTACTAGCTGAGGAAGAGATAGAAACGAGAAGAAAAAAACCTATTTTAATTATCTATTCAGAAGTGATTCTAAGTTGT
Organism: Aedes albopictus; assembly: GCF_035046485.1. NCBI lineage: Eukaryota > Metazoa > Arthropoda > Insecta > Diptera > Culicidae > Aedes > Aedes albopictus. The sequence goes on from NC_085137.1 coordinate 19,055,057, forward strand.
TATGGCACGAGAGCTGAGAGTGTGTGATTCTCTGATGTCGGGAAGTGTGGTTCAATTAAAGGCGATCTAATCGCGTAGACGTGTCTCGTGGTAGCCAGGACAGAAGCAACAAGTTGAACAGCTGATGTTTCTGTCGAGATATATAATTGAAATAGGAGACAAGCTAACAAACTCGACCAGGAGGGATTCGAACTTACGACTTCATGTCAATAGTCCGACGCGTTAACCAACTAAGCTACAGAACCATTTACGTTTTTACGGGAAAAGAATCTACTTTGAATCAACCAAAATCACGAAAGAAGGCACCTAGGTAAACTCACTTATAAATAATCACAATTCTTCATCCGATGTACAACCCTGAACAACTTCCAACAAACGACAATATCCTAACAAGTACGTAAACCACGCGTTCACCCCTCGTCGTGAACGCAAACTATGTTAACCGATCGACTATTAAGGTGGGACAGAACCATCGGTTGCACAGATAAATGCATTTTATAAGCGAGAACAACAAGTCCTCGGTACTGCACTGCTGCATGCATGCATGAATATGTCCCGAAAATTCGGACGTACCCGTATGCCATGCTGCTGCAATCAGCGTACGGATCCCGCCGATACGTATAAGCCTCCAGTCAGTAGCCGGCATTCCAGAATGGTGGTCATGCGCAGGTCCTTGTTTTGTTTGCCGAAACACATTTTGGAACGCACGAACGAACGAACGGTCCTCTGCTGTTCGTCGTCGCCGGTGATGAATAAACAGAATCAACTACTACTACTCTTCATCAAAGCGGCAGCTCCCGGCACAGTTACGCAGAACAAAACGGACAACAGACGACCGACGGACGATTGGTGGTGATGCTGCGTAGGACATGTTCAACGAGCTCATTCATATCAACAGAGCGAAGGTGTTGTTTGTTCCTGTTTAGTAGTGCGATGGGACGGGTTTGGACAGGGAGCCGACGAATGGCAGGAATGGCATGATGAAGTTATAGTGTCTTCGATGTCCTGATATGGGTTGATGAAGTGCATTTTTGCAACGAATGTAGTTTGACAATATTGCATGCATTGGTCGTTATGAAGCTGATAAAGTTAGAAGACTTTTCTAGTCGCTAAGTGTTAGCGTTTCACTTCTGATGAAGTGTTGAGTGTAACAAAGAAATAATGATAACGTAAACTTCCACAGCCTCTTATAACTTACTAAATGAATAAAATATGTGGGACTTGGTTTGATCCCCAGTTCCGGCGCATGCAACTTATTGTCTGGCGAGCATTGGCGCTTAAGCATAGGCTTTTGAGCCAGGGCATGAGGCAGAAGTTCCAATGTCCAATCCCAAGAAAAAGAGCTTTAATGGAGTGACATTAGCTTTCTAAGCCACGTCACTCCCAACGTTTTTACTTCACATTTTTCATCATATATTATATGGAGCGGCTGACAAGATATCGTCGTTCTATGATTTTGTTCAATTGTGTTCTATGACGCTGCACAGTAGGACTGATCGCTTCAATACTAATAATGCATTTTATGTTTGATACCATACTAGTATTGAAAATAACAAGAAAAAGATAAAAGTAGTCGATTTTATAATTTTCCAGGATTCTTCTAAGAGATGGCCGTGTATGTGTTAACTAGACTAGACTAGGCAAGTCATTCTTCCCTCACAACGAGCGTAGTGGTGTAATCTACGCTTTTCATTCATATGCAGAAGGACTTGGGTTCAATACCTAAACTTTTTATCAATCTATGCACTATCTATCTTCTCCACATATACAATGCATGTAGGTATAAATATTCGTATCGATCGCTATAACCTGAAACGGGTTTAAAAATCCATTTGCATGCCTCCTTACTTCATAGCACATTATAATCAATGTATCAATGTAATCAATGTCAAAATGGCCTGAGATTTTTAAGATATTTTGAGGTTAGGTTTTTTTTTATTCTTAATCACTTAACACAATTTACAGCTCTATTGTCCACTAGGGCACTACGTGAGCGATTTCAATTGACAGCTGTACCTACAGTATTGTACCGAGCCTAGCTGTATTCTATTATACTTTATCGAACTGGTTGCCTTTCTGCTACTTTCACTTTTCTACTCTACATGGTAGAATGATGAGCACAAGGATGATGGGTGGCCGTTGTTCCTTTCCAGTCCGATTGGGGGTCCATTATGAGTAGTAATTCACCGATGTCCAGGTATCCGGGTCCGTTTGAGCCATGGGGCTCAGAAGAGGGTCAGTATCAGCCGCTCTCGGTGAAGAGCAACTGACGAAAAATTGCAAGTGCCGGGGCTGGGAATCAAACCCATGACCATCCGCATATGAAGCGAACGTGTGACCAACTACGCCACGGGCCCCGGCGAGGTTAGGTTTATCGGTTTAATGAATAATCACAACTTCCTCCCCCATTTCCACATTGATCAGCAATCTGACGCAGCAAGCGCCATTCTCGTCTGAAAATAGATAGATCACCAACACTCGTACACTGAAAATGTTTGTTAATACAAGGCTGTCATTTAAGTGATTCCTTGTGTGAGTGTAACTGATTTGGTGAGACAGAAGTAACGTCTACGAGCGGTTAATCCAGGTGTTACCTTCTCTTTCTTAATCCAGGTGTTACGTTCTCCACCTCTTTCAGAAGCCTTGGAGTGTGTGCTGAGTGACTGCGATGTCCTGCAGGTTGCCGATCGACGTATGCAAATAGTTCTCGTTTGGTATTGCTGGTAACGTTGATCCTACCAGAAAGTGTCCAGGGGTCTATGGCAGCAGATCCTCGGAGTCATCGGAAATCTAGGTTCGCGTTTCGTCACAACTCGCTATGCGGTTCTGCCAAGTGAATGATTAGTGAGAAAGGAATCGTATCATCAAAGACCGGTGCAAGTGTAACGCAGAGATGGATTTGAACTACCTAACATCGGAGGAGATAGACTTTCAAAAAAAAATGGAGTATAAGATTTCATGACTGCAATAGCTGCTGGACAAAGAGCAAAATGGATCATCAGCACCAAAATATTCATCACATGTGGTTTCAGACATGGACAGCATGTACCACTGCTAAACAACAATTTTGCCAATTTTTCACGCTCTAGATGCAGCTTTTAAGCAGCACCATGAATCTCAGACTCTACAGCTACACTACCAAGTCAGGCTCTCGCTTATTACCGAAGCCACGTTTTTGGACGAAGCCAAAAAATCATTAACAAAAATATTTACAACGCTGTGCAGCAAATTGACGATTTCCTGAACGTCAAAAATACAGAACATCAGAACGACGCAAAAAAACCCAGATGATCCTCCTAGCGATCCGGAGACAATGCAATGGATGGCACAGCTGCAATCGAGCTACGACGAGGCAGATAAGCAGCAAAAAGTGTTACAACAAGGTCAGGACAACGCATTTTCGACTATGCAGCAGAAGCAACAACCATCTCACACACACAACAAGTGAACTCGACTCCAACAAAATCACAGCATAAACACGGTTTGTCTCAGCTATATTCGCTACATGCTTTAGTATCCAACCCTATAAGGACTACAGCAGCAGCAGCAAACAGAACAGCAAAGCTTTCAACCAAATCAGCGTTGAATGGCAGTTACAACGCTATGGAATGACAATTACAACAGTAACAGCAACAAAGCGTTGCAACAATGCAACAACAAGACTATGCTCCAAACTATATGTACGTATGGATCCATTTCGGGATATTGGGGGCTTGAAAACCAAAGAGAATCTGGAATACCTCAGGAACCTCGATGAATCGGCCTTACTCCACTGGTAGCAGTTACGTACAGGTCCAACACACTCAGATCATCCCAGATCAACTGGTCAATTTTAATCGTTTCTCACAACCAGTGCACAAATGGCCCTTTGAATACGCCGGCGAGAGCAACATCGCTAAGTTCGCGGTCACAAAGGGCATGAACGATCAAGCATTATTGCTTCGTTCGATCAAGCTTTTGTTGAAGGGTGATGCTCTTCAGTAGTACACGTGGTCATACCTTGATCTTACGACTTGGGAAAACTTTACAAGAGTATCTGTCACCCAACTACTCAGAGATTGTAAAACTTTGGTAAAACTGGATCTGTACTTGCGCTTCCACGGTTCAAACAAACTTTTCACGAACTTGTATAGAGATCTGGTAGTGGACTTTGAGTCTTTTGCTCCGATTACTGAATCTTAGAAACCGTTCATCTTAGAATCCCTTTTAAACTCAGTTTACTCAATAATCGCTTTAGCATCCCGCTCGGGTAGACTTCGAGATTTAGTATCAGTTTGCAAGGATTTTGAAGTTTCACGCTCCTATACCATACAGGGACGAGCTTCTACAGCAGCGCGAACACCAGGTCCTCGAACGGCAGTCTCTAATCGAATCGATTGCAATTCAGTCAACAACAAGAATTGCTTCTCCATGAACAGGCAACTACGTGGCACAGCACAATTCAACATGATAAAGCTGAACTGAGACAGCGAATAAGATTCGGATTTGAGGAACATCAGAGAGCGACAGACAATCCAGCAAGACATCGCTATCCGAAATGAATTGGCAATGAACATGGTCGAAGAAGTGAACGCAATACGAACAAACACAAAACGATTGGATAGCAAGGCCAGCGGATGACGTTTTCAAGGCTCAATAAATAAGTAAGTGAAAACAACAACAGAGAGACTTGGCAACGGTGCTCGTATGCTTGCAATGTGATAACTCCGGTCACACCTACCTGAGATATTCAAGTCCAGAACGTTTCCTGCTTTGTTACAGCTGCAGAGAAAGGGTTGCACTACACGCAATTATGATGTCGACAATGTTGTCGACGTCCCTTTGTTCCACAACATTCCCGCCTTCAAGAAGGCGGACTCTACAATCATAAATGCAAGCAACTATGACAACCGGCCATAATGTTTCAATTTCCGTACTAGGACGTGTACTGCGAAGACTCCTAGATAGTGATGCAACTGCAGTCTTATTGGAGGGGCACTCTCTAAGATTTCCGAGAAGTCGATTTACGCAAATTTCCAGTTATAGGAGAAGTAAAAACAGCAGACAATTCATTGCATTCAGATTCGTTCTACTCACACGTGTCGATCGCATACAACAAAAAGAACCTTACTTTGCCGATGCTTTTCATCGAATCTTTGACCGCCCATACTGATAATGGGAATGGATTTCTGGGATAAGTTTGGGATAAAACCGGTCATCTGCGGAATCACGGTTAGCTTGAGTTCAAAAGAATATATAGCAGGTGAAAACTTTAGCGAACCGTCAACAAGAGGAGTTGCAGACGACAATCCAGGGTTTTCCAACATCAGGGAGCCATGATCAGCTAGGCAGAACGAACTTTACCACCACAAAATCGAAACCGGTGATGCTGCTCTGTTCAAGCAAAAGTACTAGTTTGCTCTAGAAGATCTGAACAAAGAAATTATGCTTGGATGCTAAAAAGTTTGATTCTGTAGGTACTAGTCCAGGAAGCGTACCCCATTCCACAAATCGCTTCGATAATCAATAACCTAAACGGATTAAGGTTCCTCTATCTTCGATCGATCATGAATCAGCATTTTGGCAGATACCCTTAGAAGAGGAGTCGAAGTAAAATATGGCATTCAGAATTCCGCAACGTGGTCACTACCAATTTATAGTTGTCCTTTTGGGATTCTCGACGGCCAGTCAGGCTTTCAGTTCAACCTAAAGTATTCGTATATCTGGACGATCTGGTAGTGACAACCGAATCCTGCTTTTTACCTCTTTTCTCTTCAAATGCTTCTGATATGCTGGATACAATTTTTTGCTTCCAAGTCACAAAAAATCGGGTATACTAAGGTCTTTTTTACACGGGGGATCCCGAATTAAACCCGTGTAAAAAAAGTGAAAGAAATCTGAAGATATTGAAAATTTCATCACTTTCAGATATTCGAGGATTGTTTAGAGAAGGGAAGGCGGCAAGGGATGGTTGATGGCTGATGGGAAGCAGCGTGCATACTGGTTCCAAGGAAGATTTCTGAGGATATTAAGGGGTGTTGAGATCTGTTTAAACGAACGAAGCGAAGGATCAAGGACACTGTCACGAAGTGGTCAAGAGGATATAATTCCTTGTATGGGTATAAGTCTCAGGAGTCTTCCAGGAAAGTTTCGACAGATCCTTATACGATATCAATATTTTTTAAGTCTTCTACTGATACGCAACATTCTATAGGTCTATGAAAGGTTCAATAAAGCAATTATGTCTAAAAATGTTGAAGATCCTCAATACATTCTCTCGAATAAAGGCCTCAAGATCTACAAGTTTAATCAGTAGGTTGGTGCTACATACATGACACGATGCAAAATCCTACATGTCCATAAAGCAGAATTCTGTAGAGAACTGGTTTTAAAATATGTTCTGGGTTCTCCGCGAGTAAAGGCTTATGATCCATATGCGTTATCATTGAATTATTGCTACAATATTGGTGCGGTGTGATATCCGACAGGTTCATGGAGCATGGTGCTGTACAGAACTATTTTTTTCAAAATGATACGGTGCAACATGGAGCGTTGTTTTGCAAAGAACTTAATTCCATATATGTTCTTTGTCATCTAAGAACTTCCGCGAGTAAAGCCCTGAAGATCTACAAACATTATCAATGGTTTGTTGCTACATTACTGATACGGTCCCATTAGCTCGTGCTCGAACCGGAATTTTACCGATTTTTTTGCTGGTAAAAACTGTCCGGATCGGTGAAGGTGTTCCAAAGTTATGGCCATTTCAGTGATCCGGATCAGCATGACCGATAAAACTGGTTGTATATAAAACTGAACCAATCCCCATCATGCGACACATCAAACTGCGACGATTTTTGTAACCTTTAGAGCATGGTTGACGAATTTTGTGCAGTAATCAACACTGGAGACCAGAAATTCCACGATGCCTAATTCGGCTGTTCGGGCTCGCTTGGAAGTTAACCATCAATTTCCCGATCAGCCTAGATAGCTGTGTAGTGTCGGTAGCGGTTGTCTCAATTGGCTAAGAATAACACTACGGATCGCCTGATCCAGTTGTAAGAGTCCACTAAACAGGTGACCCCTAATTCATGGTATTATGCGGCTTTATGCTTACCGTGCCAAGGAATGAATGGTTAGGAAGGTCTGATAAAACCCTAACCACAAACGGAGCCTGTGGAGAGTTAGGGCGTCCTCCACAGTATTACGCCCTTACTGCGCTAACCGGAGCAATAGTGCAGTGGACCTTGCGTTTCTTCGAGATAATCAGTTGCCCATCTTAAGTCTCAAATTTGAGGCTAAATAAGGGCGGGATTATTCAAATGTTGTAAATTAGCTTACATTACTACCTATATGGGTTCGCTTAAAGCGTTTTCGCCATTGGCGTCTTTCAATTGACACCGATTTGGTTTGTCGTTGATATTTCCTTTTTGTGCTGTGATTGTGAAGAGTGTAATCCTGTCTAGTTTGGGTAGTGGCTACGGCTAGGAAACCTCAGATCAATTTTCAGCGTAAAAAGCGTGCTTAGCCCAAGTGGCTCTTCTTCATTTTCGTAGGGTAACTTCTGTATGGTATACCTTGTGAACCCAGTTTTGCTTCTTTCATTAAAAATGAAGTGTCGTGCCTCGAGCATGCTATATCTTAGTATGTTTCAACCTTCCCTTATGGATGCCTTCAAGCAAGCTCTTGTACTCAGCATCTTTTCGCTGATATTTGGCAGTATTGCTACGATGCACAGTTCGAAAAAAGAACCTGTAAAATTATGACGGATCGAATGTAACAAAAGGACCCTGTCATGTATGATGGAAATTTTTGTGCGATCTTAAAATTACATTGCAGATATCTGTTAGAAAATATAAAGAAAAATTGAACTCCGAGCGAGAATTGAACTCAGATTCTTGGGGTGTGAGTCGCACGCCCTAGCTCTCTCGGCTATCTCAGCTTGTTGAAGAGTAGGCAGTCAAAGTTAAACTGCTTCTACCATAATGCACGCATTCCCGACATGCTCCGGCTGCTGCAGAGAGTACTGTGAGAGACAACGGGGAAACCGCCACAGCTGCGAGCAGCCGTTCGTTTAGCTGATGACGGAGAGTGACTGGCATGATTTATAGCAGATGCATGTAAATTTAAAGCGAATATGCTTTAAAATCTGTAAACAAACCGTCTGACCAGCAGCGGGCTGCTCGGCTGACGTTCAATGTTGGTGATTTACATTTTTCTGCCGCAAATTTTAGTTAATCTTCAATTTACGTGCTGCTTAACTTTCATATTTTTTTGCTGTGTGGTTACATCATCTGAAATAGCTCAAACATTAATTTGAGTTGCTTCAGTTTGATGGATTACTTAGGTACATAGTACAGTTCATGTTTTTTTTTGTTTCGTAGGTTTTCGGCTCTTTCAGTCTTCAAAGCAGCTTAAACGACTATTTGACATTTCGACGTTTCGACGTATATTTCGTCTTCTTCAGGAATTTCTATATTGTGTGCAAACAATTTTGGAAAATTATAATTAATTTAGGCTAGTTTTTAAATTTTAATGACTAGTGTAGTGCAACTTACAGAGGCTTCGTTTTGTTGTTAGTGTACGTGTCTTGCTTGACTTGTGACTGTCGGCGATGACGTCGTGGATGACCTAATCACCGCGATCCCCATTGAAAAACTTCAACAGATTTTGGACGTGTTCAACAGCTATGACCTCCATATCCAGTTTACCCACGAACTGGAAATGGACAACAAACTGCTAAACCTAGATATGCTACTAATACGACACCAAAATCAACGGATAACAACTGAATGGTACTCAAAACCGATAGCTAGTGGTAGGTTTCTCGATTTCCTCTCGTATCATCCCACGAAGATGAAACAAAACGTTGCCAAAAATTTCGTTCAGCGAGTAAATCGGCTATCAACGGGCTTAACAGACGAAGAAAAGCACAGGATAATTGATAGACAATTGAAACTGAATCATTATCCGGCTAACCTTCGCCACGGAATCGAAAACAGGATGAATGAACGACATCGCCAAGGCCGACCTGAAACGAAGATGAGGAACAGTATTTGTCATGAGTTGACTGAATGGCATGTGTCAGATTAGGGGTCTCCATTTGACTTTCTTTGCACTTTTAGTGTTCCTTCGCAAAATTTGCGTTTTCAGGCGTCCCTGCTCAATAAACTAGGGAACCTGTACTAATTGGTAGCGATTAAATTTTATAGATAACTCGCTTCCATTGCTACTCCAAGACAGTTTCAATGTGGTTTTGTACCTACAACGCCCTCCATTGTGGTATACCATAACTATTGCTTTGAAAGAAGTTTGTCCTCTGCGGTCTGTGCGGACCTACGAGGTATTCCTGAATGGAACTCTGATCTGTTCAAGTTCAAAATATCTTCAGATAAACTATTCTTTTGTATAGTTACGAATCTCTAGCTTCCGCTTGAGAATTATAGCTACATAATCAACTTAGTGAGCCCTAAAAAGCTCTGCTTACTTCAAATCTCCAGGTGCAAATGGGGGTTTGTCCTATTTTTCTCCAAAGGGATTTGAGTATTTCAAACATGTTTTGAACTCTTGTAGTTTGCTATTGGGTATTTTCATGGCGTGAAATTACTCTATAGTTTTATCCCGTGCGTTGTATAAAGAAGGAATGCGTTCCAGATTCATCTGGTTACCTTGTTCTTTCTGAAATGCTTGAAACGCATTGTCGATTATCACATCTGTGATGTTCGGCTGGCTGACATGGCTATTCATGTGAACTCACATGCCTCCCAATTTTTGATGTCCAGAGTGACTCTTATACACAAAGTTGTATACGTTTTCAAGAAAGTACTCGCTCAAACGTAGTTTTTGCTTGGGTGATTTCTTGAATAATAAGGATGCTTTCGATGCCGTGCAATTCAATGTCATATTGAAAGTCACATGACGTCATAAGCTACCTCTAATGAGCTATAGGCTCACTTTACGCTTATGCGTTTTTTGTCCTTTTCAGGGCACTGATTAAACCCGTTGCGGTATGGGCTATGAGCTCTCGTTGCGCTTATGCGTTCATTCCCTTTTCTAGGGTACTCCTTCCTATTTCATCACCTTTCCCTTTCCCTTTCCTAATTCCCATCCCTTGTCCCATGCTTCCTCAGGTAAATGATGAAATAGGCTTATATGTATGGCGATGGCACAAATGTCCCAAATGGAGGATAACGTGCCTCTGGAGCCGGCCTTCTGATACCTGATAATAGCCTAATATTCAAGATGGCGGCTGTTCAACAGTTTTAGGCTTTAAACCCATGCATTTTGGAGTATATTTTGTATGAAGAAGCTGTCTGGAATCCAAAAATGTCAACCAGAATATCAAAGATGGCGGTCGAGAATTCAAGATGGCGTCTGTTTATTGGAGTTTAGTCCCTAAAACCATGCAATATGATTATATTTGATATGGTGAAGATGTCAGGAGTCCAAAAATAGCGACCAGAATATCTAAAATGGCGGCTCAAAGTTCAAAATGACAGCTGTTTAATGAAGTTATAGGCCCTAAAACCATACAATAAAGGTACGTTTGGTATAGGAAAGATATCTGAACTCCAAAAATGGCGACCAGAATATCCAAAATGGGGAGTGTTTAATAGAATTTCAGCCTCTAAAGCCATGCAATATGGGTATATTTGGTATGGAGAAGATGGCCGGAGTTCAGAAATGACGACCAGTTAGTTACATACCCAACTTAAGGTGATACGGGACGCCGTGTTAATTTTCCTATCTTCACTCTCTAACAATTTGCCTCGCGATTTTGAAGATGTTAATCTCGATTTCTATCGTACATCGAGACTGCAAAACAATCAGCATCAAGGATGTTTTCGATCACCTGGAAATCGTTTGACTCATTTGCCCATAACTCAGTTCAAAAGCCTTGTATTGAAATGTTGGGTTCGACAAAGTTGCTGATTACTGTTAATCCTACAATTATCACCAAGGACGCCATATTCTAACATCAATATTTACGTCGTAAAAGTGTTAGTACCACCTACTCATAGGGTAAGAAATCAAACTTTGAACTAGTCAAATTGTAATCTTAATTTGAACCATTTCGAAATTCATTAAAACGACGTATTTTTAGGCAAATATTGTCCCTAAAAAGATGGTTAACAGCTTTCCGTAATATAACCTGATAACATGGACTTTAAAAGCATTGAAAAATGCGTTTTTGTCATGGAAAACAGGCAATTGAAAAATCACTGTGATTCCACCCATTTTCCCCCAGAGAAAGCACATTTTCGGTGCACTCGTACAGCCCATGCATTGTATCACACGCAACAAGTGAACACGTCAAATGAAAGCTTATTTCTCGTAGAATCGACCAACCGAATAATATTCCGCATTATTTGTCATAAAATTATCAAATTTAAGTAATTCTCACTGGGAGAATCTTATCTTGAATTGAACCATTTGAAATCTAGATTTGAACTAGTGAATGGGGGCGAGCTTCCAGTGTTGGCCTGCAGACTGCGCTAGTGGTTGCTTTGTTTACTCTTGGGCGATGGAAAATTCCAAATTTAGTTTTCGAATACCTGAAGGATTCCGAACATTCTGAGCTGAAATTCCACTGCCTAATGAAAAAGAGTTATGAGAATTAGCAGATCCATGTGATTTTTAGTTGTTTAGCATGAAATTGGCTGTTGCGGGAATTGCTCGAGCTGCTGCCGCCACTAGTTCAAATCTAGATTAAAATTGGTTCAAATTATGATTACGATGGTTCAAATTAAGATTAAAATCACTATTGACAAATAATTGAATTTCTCAATGAAATTTGGTGCAAATGTTAACTTTTTGCCACTTTACGGAAAGCTAATACCCGTGGCTTTCATATACGTGAGACCTTACCGTAGTAAATTATTTCCATGTGGATGAAAACATCGATCAAAAGTCCGCTGCTTCAGAAAGCCGCAATTTGGTTCAATTCATGATTACCTACCCTACTAAACGATCAGATTTTTCGGAAAAACAGTAGAGTAAAGTGGGGCAAAAGTTCGAGTGGGGCAAGAGTTTCTTTTGAAGTTTTTGGGCTCAATTCAAATTATTTCTTTCGGGTGTCAAGGTTGTTCGAAGCCTTTTTGAAAAAGAGTCTTTCACTCCAAAAATTATGGAAATTGATCAATACTTCGAAAAGTTATGGCAAAATGTTGTTTTTTTATCAAAAAATTGTAATATGCGATGGTCCTTCCAACGCATGGAATGGAATTGTAATGAGATCGAATTCGATATTTTATTTTGGGGCGTAACTACGTATATTTTGAAGATGCTTTAGCATGTATAACTTTTTGCAAAAAAAATTTGGATATCATATTTTACCCATAGTGGGGCAAAAGTTCGAGTCATGTAGCAACTTTAGGTAAAAGCCTAAAATTCTGCAAAATGTACATATTATCTCTAAAAATGATGGAATTAGTGAGAAAATGCGATCAAAGTTGAAATAAAATGTTGTTTCATCTGAATTTGGCGGAAAACTACTAATTTTTGGTGTAGTAAATTTAACCCTAATTTGGGTAAAATCCAGATCGAACTTTAAAGTGTATTTCAGTTCCAACATCAAATATTAATTGGTATTAGGTATTCAGATTACCAAAGCGTCGAAAAAGTGTGTTACGGTGAAAGAAAATCCACAAACACCCCAGTGGTGGGGCAAGAGTTCGAATTAGACACACACATACAAAAAGTGTTGTAACTCAAAATTGAAAAGACATTTGGCGTAACTTTGTTCAGCAAATTTTTAGCTCATGGATAGTAGAATCACCAGACGGTATTCATTTATTTTTATCTGCTTCGATTTCTTGAAAAAAGTTGAATTTTCAACTAAGGTCGAACTTTTGCCCCACCTTACTCTAATCTACAACTTTGTTGAACCCAACATTTCAATACAAGGCATCTATAAACTGAGTAATGGACAAATGAGTCAAACGAGTGCTATGATCTTCTGATCAGCATGTGCACTGCAAGTGAGCATACACACTGATAAGTTTTTGTTCCATAATATGAAGTAGAATCTGAGATTACCATCTTTGTACAGAGCAATGGAGGATATTTCCTCGACCGTCCCGTTCGCCCTTAAGTAATATGTATCAAACTTGTACCACCTTAACTCTCTAGCCCCTATTGATACCGACCATTAGAATCTCGGGCACATCGGTACTGGATATGCAGCAATCGAAATAATGCAAACGTTGAGAATTTCATCGATTTTATGTCGATCCAAGCTGGTGAGAAATACAAAACCCAAACAAATAACTCAAGCACATATGTACCAAACGAGCAGAACTGCTTCAATCACTTTCCCAGAATCGCTCGTCTCAACAAGCCGCCACGCCAGACGTTTATTGATCTTATTGCTCAGCCGGATTCCATTCCCCCGTCGTCCCACCCGCGATCGATTCATAAATCCAACTCGATCAACTGGCAAACTGCTGACTAGTAGTGTCCAATCCAAACGAATGGATCAACAGCTCTCGTATCCGGCTGCTCAGCACTGCTGTGAGAGGTGCCCTAGTCGCCGTCAGCAGTATGTGATCTTTGTGAAGCTAAACACTGTGGCACCCGCGCGTAACAACAACAGCTAGAAAGCTTGCTTACAAACACGCGCCACTGCTGCTCGCGGCTGTGATTAATCGTGATCGATTACTTTCCACCTACCATCAAACAGAGCGTTTAGAGCGGGGCGGGGGCTTGAACACACAAAAAGGTTATTGTCGCCTGTACCTTTTCGGTGGCGTGTGTCCGTCCGGACCGGACGGTCTAACAAGCGATATGTTAGGTTCTTATGATGACGTGGTGTAGTATTGCGGTAGTTGACGAACGATCGTGTGTGATCATCCGACTTACTGCCTTAGCTCGAGCACATGATTCAATTAATTAGTCACACTCTTCTACAACCTCGGTCGGTTGGGTGCTATGATCTTCTTATTTTCACGGGGGCACGTGATACTACAGTCAAAAAAATGTTAGATGATCGTGATCCTCAAACTGTAGTCGTGTGCAGTGGAATGATACACATTGATAGAATGGAAATGAACATGTTCTACTATTACAACAGCAGTTGATTAATATCAATGCCTAAATTACAAACTCCGGTCCGTTCCTTTTGATAGATGATCCACTTTACTTAAGGATAGACCCGTTGGAATCCCAAGATGGCCGACTTTTGCACCTACACACGATTTTAAGGGCACGATTTTCATTGAAAATTAAACCAGCGCATCGGATTTTCTTATTTTAGGCTTATTACAAGTGAGAAAGAACAAAATAAAAATCTCTAACGGTAGTTCACTTCTTGAGATTTTTGCATCTGAAGTTTATTTATTTCTCTTTCTATACAAAATAATAGCACAAAATAATAGCACAAATTATTTAATAACCATCCAACGGTTCTCAAAGTATATGCTACTATGCGGCAATAAAGCTAATGTACTTGATTAACTGTTATGAAAACATTCAATACTGCGCTTAAACGAAGGATAGCTTCTCATACTCCTGCAATTTCTAGGTAATTCGTTCCATGTTTTAATTGCCCTGTGCTGAAAAGAATTTTTTTATCTGTATTAACGAGATTTTTAGCCCTAGGCTAGTTCATCTCGGGACCCCACGCTTTACTTCCCTTCCGAAGGAAGAACTCACATTTTGTGAGTTTGTCGGGAGTGGGATTCGATCCCAGGTCCTCGGCGTGATAGTCACGTGTTCTAACCATCACACCAGGTCCGCTCCACAGCTGCTGAAAAGAATGTTTTAAGTTATCGGATACACTTCTGGGTACAATTAATACAGGTGCCCTAGGTGATCTGGCGTACGTGAAGAAATTCTCAAGATAAGTCGGAGGATTGTTTAGAATTTTAAAAGTTTGTGTACAAAGCCCAATATTTAGGGGTAGGTGGGGCATAATGAGCAGCTTAAGCATTTTGCCACCAAATCCAGTAAATTAAGCGCAATCGATGTATAATTTTGTCGTATAATCCTCTTTTGAACCTTAATTTACAAAAACTAATCGTTGAAATTTCGAATATAGTTATAAATATTGCAAAATTTAATGTTTTTAAAAACGTATAAAATCGTGGATTGCGTTTTAGGGGTGGGGCATAATGAACACCCTAGGTGGGGCAAGATGGTCAATTCCTGTTTTGTACACAACCAAATACTAACTGACTGTTCTTGTCAATGATAAAGCATACCGGCAACAACCAATGATAATTTGAGGGGATTATGAGGTTTAATTTGTAGGGAACTGTGGGGTTCCATGTAGTATACTAATAAGGCATTTTTAAACGCTGATGATTTACAGATACTGATTTTTTAAAGCTAATAAATTGGAAATTAATGATAAAACCTTACTATATGCATCGTAACAGAGAAAACCAAAAGTGAAAATCGTTTGTTAAAAATGTTAAAAATTTTCATCATTTTTCTATCAGTTGCTCATTTTGCCCCACCCTACTATCAACTTTTTAAAGTATATGTTTTTAACAAAATAATTATACAAATATTTTGAAAGTGTTACAAATACATTTAATTGACCTAGTAAATATCATGAAATTCGATAGATACCCATTACGTTCTTATTTCGATGCCAAAACCTTATTTTAGGTCAGCTGATTCTTATAATATTTCCCCAGTACATGACCACTTCACGCATTTTGACTATTTTTTCAAAGCAAACGGCTTTTTTGACAAATGTTTCGTCATCAATTCATTGGATTTGAGGTAATTAAACTACAATCAAACGATTTGTTATGAAAATCTGGGAATTTACCGTCAAAATACAAGGTGCTCATTATGCCCCGCTTACCCCTAAATGGCTAACAAAACTTCAACCAAGCAGAAGCTTGGAATATCTAGAGATGTGATCGTACTTCTTAAGATTGAAAACATACCGAGTGAATGCTAGGTTAAGTTTACGTAAGTTTTTCTTGGACACTGAAGAGTAAAGAACATCTCCATAATCAAAGAGAGGAATAAGAAGAGTTCTGGCCAATTTAAACCTAGTATGTTGTGGAGTGCATTTCTTAAGAGCAACCAGTGAGTGAAGGGCTTTGTAAACTTTACTACAGATAGCGTTGACCTGATCGTTCCATGTCAATTTACAATCCATTAGTATTCCAAGATTTTTACAACGTCAGAATATTCGATGACATCGTTGCCAACTTTTATTTTAGGAGCATCAATAATTGTCACTCGTTTAGTGCTGAAGATAATCGTTTGAGTTTTTTTCGAATTCAAATTTAATCCGGTAAGTGTACACCAGTTAAGAATATTTTGGATATCAACATTCATTTTGTGCACACTATCTCTCAAGTTATGTATCGAATCAGAAATGTAAAGCTGACAGACATCAGCGTACAAATGGAATTTAGGGAAGGACAGAATAAGGGGTAAATCATTTATATGCATGGAAAACAAGAGAGGACCGAGTATTGATCCCTGTGGTATGTCACAAGAGACAAAGGCTCTATCCGATACAGTGTTATTAAAATCCACATATTGTGAACGTTGTAACAAATAGGAGTGAATCAAATTCACTGATGATGAATCAATTTTAAATTTCACCTTTAACTTACTGCAAAATAAATTGTGACTAATGGTGTCAAATGCTTTGCTGAAGTCTAACAGGGCCATAACAGTAACCATTTTCTTGTCAAGCGCCTCTCTTACATCATTCTCAACTTTGATCAAGGCAGTAACAGCATAGACTAATTTCAAGACCTCGATGTACCAAAGAAAACCATCAAATTTTGTGTGTCCAGTCCGGTACCCAATAAATAATCATAAACGTGTATTTTTTCCGTGTAAATTGCCTTTTGTGTAAATTATTTTTAGCGTGTTACATAGATCTGACAGCTCTGACAGTAAGGGACTAAACATAAATTACTACAAGTGGGTACCAAGGATTGTTCACAATCTGCGAATTTGACTGCGGAAAAAAATGCGACCACGACGCCGTTGGTAACAGTGCTGCAAGATTTTCGATACCCTGACTGGAAAGGATACAATAGTTTTTGACGAGATAAATATTCGTTAACTGCCCCCACTCGCATAACAGTCCCATCTTTGCTGGGTTTCCTATTCATATGGGGGCAGTTAAGTTGTTTAAAAAGTAGTGATTCAAATATCTTCGAGAGAGAGCGCAGAGAATGTTAATAGGACGATACTCCTTTTCAATGGTAGGATTATCAACTTTACCAATTGGTACACCTTTCGCAACGGGCTTTTGGAATCTTTCACAGTTTTTTTCTTCATAGGAGCATGCCGATCAAGAATAGATAAAAGAATATGATTGAAATGACTGAGGTTCTCGTTCAAATTTGTATAGTAATAAAGTCTGTCAAAACAGCAATTCCGCAAATCAGCCAAAAAGGTATCTTTGTCAATTTTATGGTAGTCACGAGCCCTGGTTTCGATTTTGAGTTTTTGAACATATATTCCACACAGATGAATTCATGATCGCTGATGCCACCCATCGATGATTGGTATGCATTGTTGATATTACAAGTACAGTTGCCCATTAGTAAATCAATAACTGATGGTTGTGAACCAAGTTTGTGACAAGTTGGCCAAGTATCAATTATTTTAAAGATAGTTCACTTAGTTGATCAGTTAGAGTACGAGTTTGTGATGAATCATGTTTCAACATATTGACATTAAAATCACCCATTACCAGTATATTTGGTTCATTCGAAGATAGTTTAGAGTATAGATAGTAGAGTAAACATAGATCCGTGATGATGAATCCGTTGTATCCAAACGAACTGTCAAAATCTGTATCCAAACGAGCATGACGTCATGATTCCAACAACACCAATGGAGCGCATGACGTCATATTCAACCATCGCACTCTTGAAAAATACTATTCACACGCTTGAAACATTTCACTCAGAGATGTCCGCGGATCTATGTTTACTCTACTATCTATAGTTTAGAGATTATATTGAAAATAGTGTCCAACTTTGACATATTCACATCAGGAGGTTTATATACAACACCACATACCAGATTAGCCAGACTCAACTTAATAAACAGATAGTCGACATCACTATCTTTGCCGGACTTACATATTACAGAAAATTTTAGATTTGATTTCAAATAAAAGGCAACTCCACCTCCACGAGTTTTTTTACTTGTGCAGCTATCAGATCTTACTATATTGTAGCCATTTATTTCATTTCAACAATCTTATTTGTGACTGAAGGATTGAGCCAAGATTTCGTAATAGCTAAAACATTTAGTTCGGATTTGAATAAAAGAGTTTGATAACTATAAATATTACTCAAAAGGCTTCGAGCATTATGGAGACTAAGTTTCAAAAAGTTTCTAGAGAATTTCTCCAGTAACATCTTAGTTTGTGAGTAATCCAAGTAATGCAGATTTACGTTTTTCTCATACACGGATTCACCAGAACGTGCAGGATGTGAGAGTACAGTATACGAAAAATCAGAATTTGAAAGTACATTAGCATTAGTATCACTTACGTGCATCAGATTGATATTACAGTGGTTTTTCGGTTTTATCACGGTCAAAAAAAATTTTACCGTGACATAAACGAAACCGTGAATTTGACGAAACGAGAAATAAATGTGATTTTTTTATTCTAAATCGTTCAGCTGCAAAATATATGAGTCGTAGGTCACATTTTTTACTAGTTTTAGTGGACTGGGCAATGCTGAAATGATTTAATATTGATTTCGGAATGTTTTCGAACAAGTGTGATAAAAACGAAATGAAAATCGTGATAAAATCGAATAGAAAACCGTGAATTTGATCGAGTAGTGATTAAAACGACTAGTGATAAAACCGAAACGCCACTGTATCTGTTTCGACCGAACCTCGTTTTTTGGTTGAAATTCTCTGATTTCAACACCTTCTGGCCAATAGAAACTATCACTAATAACATTAGCTAGATTTTCTGAGACACTGATTTTATAGGATATAACAGACAACTCCTTAATGTCCTTATTTCGGGGAACAAGTTTTACGCACTTCACAATAGAGTCATCAGTATCAATGGTCTCCCGTAGATATTCAACAATGTCGTCTTCAGTTTTCTCAATGGTAAATGGTGTGACATAAAACGATTTCAATTGTTCTTCATTTGAATCACGATGCCTTGTTTGACGATGTTTGCTGATAACTTTCAAACGGCAGTTTGTTGGGGCACACTATTGGAAGCAGGAGTAGCATGAGTCACAGGATTCTCACGAGTTCTAGTGGCAGCAGTAGTAGCGGAGCCAGTAGTCGTGGCTGTTCTGGTAGTGTTCGATGGAGCAATGACGGAGGCGGCGACAGAAGCTGAGACGGCGGTGACGGCAGCAGAGGTGACCGGAGAGACGGAGTTGGTGGTAGCTGTGGTGGCAGTTCTGGTACAATATTGAGCTGAGATTTCAAGACGTGTGTCCTTATATTAAAATGACAAGACACAAGTTTGGTTGTAGTTTTCACATTAAAACACAAAACTACATTGCAGTTATCCATGGAAAACAGCACAATTAGTTTCGCCCGAAAACCATGTTCAGACATTTGCTGTTATAGTTTATTTTCTTTCGCCAAACCGTTATGTGTCCGACAAACTTTTTGCTTTTTTCTACTCCGTGTATTTTAAATGGGTGCTGGGTACCCAGGTACCCTGTCGGCCACATAAGGGTTAAAATCTACCTTTTCGAGTCTGCTAGTTGTTGTCTAGGAAATTGTTCAAGAACATAAGTCGGACTCAAGAACAACCATCGTTGGCCGTTGATTGATTCTCGCTCATGAGTATTTCAACTTGCTTTTTCTACTGCACATCGGTCTACAGCTGACTGATACCGGTGCTATGGCAAAATTGGCACCAGTCTTCGTCTAAAACAAGACGATCGCGTCGTGGTAGACAAAGTAGGTAGGGCAACACGCACTCCTTCAAAGCAACGAGCAAGCCAGTATTCGATTACAACGCAGCGACGATCGCAGTCTGAGACAAAGCCAACGCAACTGTATTTTGACAGTTACTTATTGTGCCCCTCGCCGTGGTACGCGATCGCTAGTCGATCATTACTTTCCGCGACGCCGCCCTTCCTCATACCTTTTGATGGTTGTGCTTGAATAAAAATGCTTTCGCAGTCACAAATTGTGTCTCTTCCCCACATTGTGTAACGGCCTGGTCGGTGGTGCTGAGGCCCCCGACACGCGTTTACCTACGATTGTTGTCTCTCTGTTTTTGCTATTTCCCGTTTTTCGGTTATTGTTGTTTCGGATTGTCTTAAGAGAGTTTTTGCCGGGGGGTTTCGCCGCTATCGCAAGTTCGTAGTAGTGGCGGCGATGACGAATTGGTTTTGTCCGTCTATGGTACCGTTCGCTGCTTTTGGTAGACGTACATAGGTATACGTATAGTCTCCGTTAGCGCGAACGCTTGGAGAAAACAATTCGAAAATGCAAAACGAGTTCGATGCGACGACGAGGGGCTGCTTCGAAGACTTTTTCACACAGAAACGAGTCGGGTCGCCTCGATGGGCGACGATCAAGCGGAATCCGAAACTTTGGTAGGAAGGTGAGCCTATGGTCGGGAATTCATTTAATTGATAAAACGAGTTTTAACGCTCGGTTTTGGGAAATTTATGCAAATTACAGAACTAGCTGGCTTGATAGTGACGGCCTGTTGGATCCAGGTACCTTGACCTTGAACGTTTCGCTTTCGGAGGTTTTGTCATACCTTTTCCTGGGTTCTTTGACACTGACACATAATAAATCGATTCCCGGAGCGCTCCTCAATGGGGCCTATTGGAGGTGCTGGTAGTTTTATGGCAGCGCCCTGAACCCTTACAAATCGCTGTACAAGGAAATCTGCTTATTACAAGAGGTGTCGGTTATTAATGGTGTTTCTGGTTTGTCTCGGGCGCTACGCTTTTCGGTGATGTAATACGGTTTTGTGATGAAGTGGTAGCTTTTTATGGGCATGACCGGCGATTGTCGGTTATTTATGGTGCTTCGGAGCAATATTTTGCAAGTGTTGAATAATGTTACAGTTGATTGAAAATCACCTTTTATGGGAAAGTTGTAGTCTCCTTTTTGGGTCTTGTTGATAGTTTCATATCTCGGTAGTGAATCATGAACTGACAAATCAGAAACAATGCAAATATAACCACTGGAACTGGCTTGATCAACTTCAACTCACGTTTGACCATTTTTTACTGAAATTCACAGCACAAACAATCAAATCCTCAGAATCCTAAGAAGAGCCAAAATGTCAAGTATCATTGTTTATTCCTGGGAAACCCAAATATCAGCTCCAAAATGACCAACAGTTTTCAAAGCAACACAACAACATCGTTGCGTACAGTTCGACCACATAACACCTTTGATGCTCGGTGGAACTGGCAACACTGAATCAAGAGTTATTGGCAATACAGGAGTTGCCAATTGTAAGTGTAGAATAAGCCTAAGTTAAAACACACATTAACCTTCACTTACCCGACCCACGACAACTCATTTTCAAAATGCTGGCATTTCGTCAATTTTCATCCGATTCATCCAAAGTCGCCCTCAAACGATCATAAATTGGTGCTAGTTTATTATACTCAAGTGGCCATGCAATATCCGGAACCATTTCGGTGATAATCCGGATTGTGCTGGGATTAGGGGGTTGCCAAAATAGCTAAAAGTGATTATTTCGTGTTTTATTCTGTTTAACCATCGATTTTCAGCGAAATTTTTGTTGCGAACGGTGAAACACGACTGCGATAACCAGATTTAAATAAGTTGGCCCAAAAAAAACAAAAAAAAGGTTATCAATTGATGTCTAGAACGATACGTTTTAGTTCATGATAGAAGGAACTAGGATGTTGTTGTTAGGTAATTTGACCATGAACTAATAAGAAAATCGGGTGAAGTACTGTTACTTTTAATTCCAAGAATCTGCATCCTTTGACAGATACGTACTGCGACCTCAACTGTAAGGTCGTAACTGTATGGTATTCCCCTAACACGTCCAGGTTAATCATCATAAACTAATGTTACAATGTATTATAATTGACCGACATGTGAATAATTATTAACCAATATTTCATAAATTTTCAGTTATAGAAGCTGCTTGAAATCTGAGCTGCTGTCGATACGATATGGTATCCAGGTTCCGAACGTGCCAAATGTTCTTTGGGGTATTACTCGCTGAAACCAGGTCGCCATTTACATAAAGTTTGTGATTTTGAATTTTTCTTTCTTATTGGCTAGAAAACGATAAAAAAAGGATGAAAACCACTTTGATTGGGTTTTAAATTAATGGACCACTTGCTTGCTCTCTTGTATTTTCTAATTATTTCTTCCCGAGATTGCTCACAGGACTTTTTTCCGAGATGTCTCTATTTTTCTCAGGATTTCCTTCGAAGATCCTCTCAAAGATGCTCCAATAAGTCTTTGAGGAGTTTTTTTTGTAAGATTTTATCTGGTTTCCTTCTGATATCTCTGCGGAAATTTCTTACAAGGAATCTTGTAAGTTATTCCAGGACAACATTTCGAGAAAACTTTTTGAAAAAATCCTGCAAGAGCTCCGGGGCAACTATATAAGGAATCCCAAAAGGAGCATCCAGGATCTGGGCCCCTCATATGTATTGTATTAACAATATGTACTTTAAGAAATGAAACAAAAACTCTATGTATGTATATACTAGTCTACGTTGGTTGACGAAACTGAATAAATAAATTTCCGGTAGGACTTCCGTTAAAAGCTCTATGAATACTTAATCCCGATAAAATATGTAAAAAAAAACTCACTGTAACAAATCGAGCAAACAACTACGAAGAGAGCGTGGAAAAAGCTCAAAAGGAATCATTGGAAGATCTTCATGATAAATTTCAGTAATAGCTCCAGCAGAAATCCCAAATGATCTGGATCCCAAATTCAGACTCTAAGATACATCCCATGCCCAAACATGAAGGAATGTTATGAGAGAAGTCCCTAGAGAAACTTCAAGAGAAATCTCTCAAGAACTTTAAGAAAGTATCCCAACTGAAACTCCTGTATAAAATCAGGAATAAACTCTAAAAGAAAGCTCACGGGACTTTCTTGAACAAATAATAGAATAAACTGAATTTCTCCAGAAAATCTGTGAAAACCACTTAGAAGTCCTTGGAGAAGCTCTAGTAGAAATCCCAGGAATAACTGTTATGAAGCGAACACCGGAAGGAATCTCGGAAAGGAATCCCAAGAAAAACTATTTCCCGACAACATCTGAGGCTTTCCACGAAGCAGCACGAAAAAAATCATTTTTTTTTAATTTGGAATTTTTGTTTTGCATATAATTTTGCACAGCTGTTCTAATCAATATAAATAACCATTTTTTCATATCAAAAGTTCATATTTTGTCTCGACTAACTTTCAAATAGGGCCTATGAAAAAATGGAACACATGCAAATGAAAAATCATATCACTGAAACTGCTTGTTTGATCGGAAAACTATCTTCGGCAAAGTTGTAGATTAATAAATGGCGGCTCTCGGAAAAATATACATTGAAAAATTTATTTAGTTTTTCTTCTAAAAAACCTGAATTTTGTTACTAAAAATTAAATATCTCAAAAAGCTATTTTTTTACCTTCGTGATATTTTGTGAGAATAAAGTTCATTCTGTTAGCTACCATCTGTAGAAATTTTATAATGGTAAAAAAATGTACAAAAAAGTTATGGCAATTTGAACAATTTCGGTTGTGTGTTTTTTAGAGTGTATGACGAATTCACGCAAACTCGCCGTAGGGGTTTGGCAAAACTGTCTCAGAATCCGATGGAATTTCTTAGGTATAAAGACTATGTATTTTAAAGCAAGATTGCACACTTTGTTTTTTTTTTTTATTTATCTAGACTAATGGGAGTCCAAAACAACTGATTCAGGAGGTAGGACTTGGCATTTTTCGAATTTTTTGTTTTTCATATAAGTGTGGGCCACCCTACTCATCATTCAGTAATCCTTCAGCCAGATGATGGCCATTTTCTACAAATTGTTTTATGTTTAAAGCAATATTTTTATCAAATAAAAATGAACCTCACGTCGATCAATTTCACCCGAAATCACGGTACCTCAGAAATGCTTTTTTTCAAAAGTGCCCATCTTGCGATATATGGCAAAATTTTCAATAATTACAAAAATGTCATGTTTTGCAAATTGAAATAATTTTTCTTATTTGCATTTTTTAACCTTCAAAGCGTATTGATATTTTTCAATGTTATGAAAGTTCACATGATTATCAGTTGTTTTGGACTCCCAAAAGAATACGCTTTTTCTGCATTTGGCCGTATTAGATTTACTGTTTTCTCTCTTCTTCTAACATCTAACAATTAACCTGTAAATTTCGATATGGATAAGGGAGGAAACATATGAGCTTATAGAACTTTTTTATGTCAAAATACTGCAAAACAATAATGTGATACCATTACAGATTACTGATTGGTTGGAATATAACCCAGTTAGACTAATAAACCTTCACCGGCTTTCAACTGTCAGACACAAAATGGTAACGAATACTGATATGCATTGTACGAGAATTGTATGTTTCATTGTCTGCGATACTGCGGATGGTAATCACAGAATAAGATAATCTTCGAAAGATCGAGCGCCATAATCCAGGGTCACATATATCATATTTTATCGATTTTTCCTCATCGGACCTTGTGTACAAAAATAGCATTATGTTTTATAATTTTAAAACAACTACATATTGGTTCTCTCAGACTATCCCTAACCCTAACCACTAAAGTCGATATGGGCATCGACTAATCAAGTACCTGGTACCAGGTATTGTACAAAGAACTCCTGGAGAAATTTTCGGACGAGTCTCAGAAGAACTTTTCGGAAAAATCACAGAAGAAATTCTTTGAAGAACCTCAGAAGGAACTCTCGAAGAAATTTCTGAAAGAAACTCTAAGGGAACCCTAGAAGAATTTCTGGAAGGATTCAAGAAAAAAATGGGGATGAATTCCTGTAGAAAATACTGAACAATCGTGGGAACTCCAGTATAAATTTCGATAGAAATATCTCGGTGAATTTCAAAAGCACCCCTTGGAGAAGTTTCGAGATCAAGAGGAGGTATAACAACCACAACAACCAAAATCACTATTTTAGTTCTATGTTGTCTCGCAAACTTGCTGGTGGCTCTGTATTTCTACTTCCAAAAAATGATGAAGTTGAGGAAGTTTTTCTAAATGAATTCTGATTCCTGGTGTAATTCCTGAAAGAATCCCCGAAATAACTCCAGAAAGAATTTAAAAAAGGAAAAAGAGTTAATTCGAGAAGGAACTCCTAGAAAAAATAGGATCTCAAGTACTGTTTCTTCGAAAATTTTTTATCGAATTCCAAAAGAAAATCAAGCCGAATGGTACGGTAAAAGTAGATAACCTAGATCCCAAAAGGAACTTCTTGGGGAAATCTAAAAGAAGCTTCAAGTGATTGCAAAATTCCTTGAGGTTCCCTAAAAGTATCCAAGAAGAAACTTCTATAAGAACCCGTCAAGGAATACGTTGAGGAATATCATAAAATACTCATGTAGGTATGCCTTCCAGTAGGAAGTAAACAAATCCTTCTTTAAAATAAAAAAAAAGAAAAAGTCTTTGAATTCCAGTTCAACATTGCACCAGAACTTCAAATGCACAAATCTCAAGATGTAAACAACTTGTTTGGTTCTTGCTCACTTTATTCCACAAACGTCTCATCGTTTTGCAGTGTTCGGAGGTAAGATTTCTCGTAAATTTTCCTACAGAAATCATTCATCGTCTTATTTTTAGAGAATAAGGGGTGACCGCGGCGATTTTTCTGTGAAAAGGTAATTTTTCCGCGAAGTAAATCGTGCAAACTTAGTAACGCTAAAATATAGTTTCTCCAAATATGATCCAAAAAGTTTATATGAACGAGAATGTATATGTCCCCATCAGGGCGCATAATTTTCGAGCAGACGAGCTGAAGTTCACCGTACTGCAATTTTCATTCACTTGCCTGCATATTCATATTCAGCTGCTCGATACTCGTTTGTCAACTGAATGAAAGTCATTGAAAATTTGTAAACATCTTACAAAGTGTTAAATTGCTGATAAAATGTTAACGTTTCGATTACATTTAACGATGCTTTACACAAATCTTTACCCATTTCATTGTTGTGGAGTGATTTTGGAAGGAATCGTAGCCATAAACGTAGGTAATTAGGAAGATGTTTCTCGATCGGCTTCATATTCAATGACTACGAATTGACTGACTGTGTGAAGAGGGAGAGCGAAAATGAATTTGTTTGTTTTGAATATTCAGTGCAGAGTCATTCAAATTCGTGCTGTTTTCAGTCAATGACTGTGAACATTTTGCACCCTGGTCCCCATATAAACGTATACCAGGCTCATAGGCATGTACCGGGGGTGGCCAAAATGTTTAAGATAGGCAATATTTTCTCTCTCGCAGGAAAGTTCAACATGCTTCATGTTGATCGAATGCAGTCTTGTTAGAGATCACAGTCATTGGCACCTTTTCGTCGATATTCTGCTGCCTTTGTCTCCGACATTCGCAACACAAGCAATCAAACTACCGTACGAAACAAAAATGTCAAACGAATGCACTTAACCACGATTGCGCCTTCGGGAGACGGTTCGGCTTTTGTTATTCCTGTCTTCTTCCACAATGAGAGCTGTGTTGGCCATATGTGTGTCGTATTCAATTCAACAAGCAATGATAAACTAATATTAACATTCATAATCGGAATTCACTGAAATCCATGCGAAAAGCTAGAATTAGACAAATGTCATCGTGTCAGACGACATTGATTTGACCCTTTTTTATGTTTATTGATCTTCGTCCTACCGCTCGTGTTGTGTGTAAGAGGTAACGGTAGCCAATGAATGTAACGAAGCAAGCTGACACCCGACTGCGGCACCGAAATGAAGGTAGTGGAAAGTGTCGAATGTTTACAAGACTGATTGAATGCATAAAAAATTCTCAAATTTTGACTGTTTGTCAACCTATTTCATGTGTACAAATTGGAGCTCGATTGAGTAATCTTTCGCAAAGCTATAACCGTTCTCGTAAAACACTGTTTTTTGAACAACTAATGTTTAAACTGTCATATCTTGGAAACCAGTGAACTGAATTGAATGAAATTATTACCGTCCGAAATATTTGCTTCTATTCTAAATGTGTTGTAAGAGGTACACATAATAATTTGCAAAGTCATCCGAGTCAGCCCAAGTGCATTATAAAAGTTGTAAGTTGCAGCAAGGCCATGTGACCGTTTGAAGAATAGAGAATTGCACCGATGCCGGGGCACAATCGTAGTAAAACATTAATTGCGCTCGGGTCGTAAAATTATCATTCGGGCCCCGGCTCACACAAAATGACAAAGCATTGCGAACAAATTGGTGCAACTTTTTGCACCAATCGTGAAAAGCGACCGACGAACGAGTGAGAAAAGCAAGAAAATGCCCATTTATGCTAAACGGATCAACACAATTCCCATGGAAAGCGATGGGACCATTCGACTAGTTTTACCTGTCAAAAGTTGAACCCTTCTTGAACACTGTCGTAAACAGCTAGTAAATGCTGTTGTCATTCAGTGCCAAATTGAAAGCTTTCGTTTAGAGCCTTAACCCGACCGAGGGCATTGAACATAAGAAATAGGGTATCGCGCTACTTGGGCGGTGGCTTCTATATTCGTCTGTTTTCCACTATAACTCAGTCAATTTTGAACCAATTGACTTGAAATGTTGTACACGGGTAGATACTATACCTATCTCACTGCATTCCAAAAATGGTGTCAATTGGTTCAAATTTGACTGAGTTATAGCGGAAAACAGACGAAAATAGAAGCCACCGCCCAAGTGGCGCGATTCCCTAAACTGTAGAAGTGTTACTCTTTCAACACCTTTGCATTTGCTGAACGCATTTCAGACGGATAGGGGGTTAAGATAGTTTTCCAACGACATAAACAGTTGAAGCAACTGATGCTGTTATCCAATAATGCTTGCAATGCATCTCGTTACCTGAACAGAGTTTCACAAGTTTACGAAATCTCAATGAGATGCATTTTGCATGGCTCACTTGATCCCCAACACCACATTAAATACTTCATCCACCGAAAGCGCGCGCTTTGTTCATGAACTGCATTTTTTTTTTTCGTAATGATGAATGTTGATCAATTAAATACACCCTTCATCGTTTCCATTCACCCACCCACTTCTAAATTGCATCTCTGACCTGATCGCTGACTGTCGCCACCATCATGGGTTGATTTTTTCTTTGAAATGATACCACCACGATCACCCCTCAGACAGAGGAGATCAGCAAAAGCAGCAGACAGCCTCCTGTCCTCGGACATACCGGTGTCCGGTCCCGGTCCGGTTCGTCAGTGGTATGTGTCTCTGAGCGTCTTCGAATGGCGGCCAGGCAGGCAGCTGAGGAGAATCGAGACGGCGACGACACCGATGACGCGTTGTTGCATCACGACACGGACGATGACAGAAGGAGGAAGAGGAAAAAAACGGATCACAGCAGATTGTGGTGCCCAGGCAAAAACCGGCAGCAACGCATCGTCACAAGGAAAAAGACCCACGATCAAGCGGCATCACCAGTAGACAGAGAATCACACACAACACTGCTTCTTCATGTTTTTTTTTTCTACCCGAAGGCTAATGATTTTGATCTGTTTTGTGTACCTTTTGATCGTTATTTTTTTTCTGTATCGAATTCTTTAGTCTTCTTTATTTACTCACTCTCGCTAGATGACCAACAATCGTTATCGATCAGAATTTTATTGCTACATCCATTCGTCGAACGATCTTTTAACTGATTTCTAAAACGGTTCACTTTTTAATACACATTCGGTTACATCAGAGCCAAGAATCTCACCTTCAATTATTTCCGAAACACTGCACTTTTTATTGTTTCACTTCAGTCACTGTTGCAAACAAAATCACCGGCACCCAAAAAACTGTCAACAAACAAAATTCCGTCACTTTTACCGTTGTCCACAGGCGTCCGACCCGGTCGCGATTAAAACCACGACGCGTGAAAACAAAGCGCACTCTACTCCCCTCGGCAAAACATTCAACACGCACATCCGCGACGACGAAACAAGCGAGCGCAACTGATCTGGCAAAAGCACGGAAGCAGCGACGGACGCGCCAACATCATCACCGCGCGCGGGCGGGTGGGCGAACCGGCGGCGGCTGCAAAAACCCGAACCCATGCCGAATCCAACACCTGTCACGCACACCACCACCTATGCCGGCCCGAACCAAACGTAAACAAACGTGTACGGATGGGCGCCGGCGGCTCGCTTCGGAGCGCGCCGGCACACACACGAACTCGTGCTCGGGACGGGCGGCTAGTTAGACACACGACGACGACGACGCTTTGCCGGGCGGTGGTAAACCGGTCTTCGCGTTTCGTTTTTATGTTTTGCTATTTTTATGTTGCGAAAATCATGTGCTTTGGGTTCAGTTGCAGCTGCTTTTGCTTCCTCTTCGCCGCGTACCTACTACTGACTGTGTCTCGGTCAATGCAAATGCATCGCACCCACACACAAACAATGGAATGAAAGTTGGGTGCGTGTTTTTGGGATGGTTTGTTATTATGCGGGCCAAACCGGAAGTAGCGACTGAGAACGCGAGAATGATGGTAATGTTTCTTTTGTTGCTGCAGGTATCAGTTCTAATGTTGGCGTACAAATGAAAGGATTAAATTTTTGAGAGCATCCATCCAGCAGGGATTCTGGACAGGATGAGAACCAGAAAATATACCGATTTCCTTCCTTGATTCGATTTAATAATACAGGTCGGACTCGATTATCCGGGATTCGATTATCGGGAATTTTAGACTCGATTATCCGGAGTATTTTTATTGAGAATTTTTAAATATTAAATATTAATGCAGAAATTCAAAATCGTTTAATATTATAATACTGTGCTGACCCGATTTTGGGAGGCCTCGATTGCGATTTCTCCAGATATTGTCGGTTTTCTGATCCGATTGTGTTAGTTTTTTTTACAAGAAAAATGTTTTACATTCAGCATACCATTTTACAATCAATGTTAACATAGGTTGATATATTTTGGAATCATATACAAATTACGTAACAAACAAATCTCCCATTTCTTTCGAAAAGAGCCAAACAATTTAAAAATTCGGGAGTAATTCGCGAATAGGGCTTAACTAACAAAACAATAACAATGCGAAAACAACAACCGAATTTTGCTGATCAAATTTCAATTCCTATTTAGAAGTAATACAGAATAATTCAACTTAAATAAGGTTAATTGATACAGTTCTGACATAGTTTTTTGTTTTTCTAAGAACACTGCACGCATTTGATATTTTTTGCACTAAAAATTGCATTTATTTAATTACGCCTGAATTGATACCTGAGAATGTTAATTTCGCCCAATACTATGCGCCTCGAATCGATATAATTTTCAGAATCGCCTTTTACTATTCGCCTTGTTTATGATTTTGACAGAATTTCGCCATTTGCTTTCGCCGTGTTTACGTGTTGATTTCAGTTTCGCCTTTCACTTTCGTAAACAAAACACCAAGCAAAACAAAGGAGTAGAAGGCGTAATTCTTGTTTTTGTTCGTTTGGAATAGAATGAAATTACGCCTTTCACTCAATCAGTGATTTTCAATAGTTAGAAAAGTGATATCAAGGAAATTTTGTGAGCATTTAGAAGACAAATCTAGCTTCTTTTCACTCCAGCAATTACTCAAAGTGTGTACATTTTGTTGGTTACGGCTTTTTCGCTAATTATTACGGAATTCTTTTGAGCGAAAAAAATGCTAAATTTGCGATTGTTTTCAAAATATAATTTACGGTATCCTTTGATAAGGGAAGATTAATTTATTACGTCCATCGTTTGTCGGGATTTCTAGACCCCCCTCCCCCCTCTGTCTCGCTATTTTCCTATACCTAATACACGTACTGTCACACTTTCTTAGAACCCCCCCCCCCTCCCCCCCCCCTCCCAAAATGTAGGACGTAATTTTTGAACGTTCCCTAACAGACGCCAATCCAGGAATTTCCAAAACAATGTCTGCAGAGATTCCTTCAGTTATTACTGCTGGGATTCCTCTAGAATTTTCCAGAGATTTTTTAATGATGAATTAACGGTACAGACTTCCAGCGGTTTGAAGCATCCAAATAAGATGAATTGCTCTTGGTATTCCTTCAAGAATTCCGAATGGAATCCTTCAGTCAGCCTGCCTGGGATCTCTTCAGGAATTACTGCTGCAGATTTTTCCTCACCGTCCTTTACTTAGAATACCACCAGGGTTTCCTCTATAAATTTCCTAAGAATTATTCTTGCGTTTCTTGGAAAGATCGCAGGATTTTCTAAAGTTTCCTCCAGAATGTGCTGTTAGTGGAGCATAAGAAGTCCTTTAGGGAGGAAGTCCCAAAAGTACTGCAGGAATTTCCCCAAGGATTATTCCAGGAGCTCATTTTCCTTGAATTTCTGCAGAAACTCGTGCTTGGATTTCTACAGAGTTTCTTCCAGATATTCCTCAAGATATTTTTAGGGATTTCGCCAGGAACTCCCAGATACCCGAGCAACCAATACTCCAAAACCTCCATTTAGGTAATGAGTCGAGACTGCCTAAATAGAGTTTTTATCTAAATGGATTCCGTTTAATACCTAAATGTAACAAATACACTATACAAATACAAATTTAATTCAAATATGAAATAATTACAGTGAAACCTCCATGAGTAGTATCTTGAATACGAATTTACTAATACATAGTTCTCAACATTTGATGTGCTTTCGTGATTCAATTTTCTCTATAATTTTCAATATCAATTTAAAATAACTAAGAAACTAATAGTGGGAAGTGCAGCATTTAACAGTGCTTGCTTATAGATTCGAAGCTAACGTGTGATCAAGACGAAATCGACAAAAACTGACTACTTCGACTTTGACTAACGTAGACTATTTATGACAAATTAGATATTTTTACATTTTTCAACTGAGTGTATGAAAGGTTTTCTTTAATATGGACTTATTTGGACCGATGCTGATAGTGCTAGGGATGTGGACGAAAGACAACTTTCAAAGATAATTAAAACAATACTAGAATGAGGATCAACGAAAATTGACATAACATCGACTATCTAACAGATCATAGGCACACCAAAGATTACTGAATAATAGGGCATAGCATAAATATGAACAATAACATTCTTTAAACCTTGACATGATAAAAAAAAAAAACAAATACAAAATCGACCATATGACAAAACCAAAACTTTCACACCTTCTACCGTAACCTTCTGAGTCAGTACGCAACAGTGTCTTACTGGACGACATGTTCCGTGCACGGCTGGTGAACTGCTTCTGAAGGATTACGTTCTCTATCCTATCCAAAGGCCTAGTGAACTGTCGTTGTCCGCGCAAACGCGAGACGCTTGTGCGCACAGTGATGGGAGAGGTTTCTATGTCCGTCGGCATGCCGCTAGGAACCTTTCCAAAAAAAAAAAACTATCTCACGATATGTATGACGGCTGATGATTCTGGAGTTTGCAAAAAAAAAAAAAAAATAATTGTGAAATTTTAGTGAAATTTGAACCGATTGTCCATTTTACCCCCAAGGTCTGATTATGCTGAAATTATTTCCAAAACTTTTTTTTGCAAAAATTATTTTTTTTTTTCGGCCAAATATATTCTTCTACGTGGTCTTTATTGGCTTAGGGTGTAAAACTTGTAATAATTTGAAAATAACTTACGAACGAGAAAACCTTAGCAATAATATGCAGAGTTTACATCATTTTCGATTTTTCACGTGATTTTTTAAGTTTTTGTCATTTTGAAGAGGTTTATTTCATTTTAATGTTCAAGATCAGCAAAAGTATAATAATTCATGCTTAGGCATAAGCTTCAATCGTTAAAACATTTTTAAAAACAATAAAAGCCATGATACTGTACCCTGTCCATTTTACCCCACCTGTCCACTTACCCCCACCACCCTTATGAGAATTCCTACCAAATATTTATAACAAAATACTGTCTAAATTTTAGATAAAATTGTGGAAACTTTTACCGATTCCATAATAGACTCGCAGTTATGGTTCTAAGTAGTTTGTCGGTTAATAATACAGAGTATTTAATCCAGTCGGGGAAGGGATCGTTATATTTTCTTCTCGTTTCAGAGAGCGAGCAATGGCGCTTAAACCTAGGCTTTCGAGCCAGGACATAAGGGGTTAATACCATAAATACCTTTGTCCCATCCCAGGAAGAAGAGGAGCCCCAACGGAGTGACATAAACTTTCTTAGCAACGTCACTCCCAACGTTTTTGCTTCACATTTATTACACATGCGATACGGAGCGGCTGACGAGATGTCGCCGTTCCATAGTTCTGTTCAATTGTATCCAATAACGCTGCACAGTAGGCCTGGCCGCTTCAATACTTGTAATACATTTCCGATGCCTTGCAAGTATTGATAATGACAAGAAAAATGGTAAAAGTAGTCGATTCTATCATTTTCCAGGATTCTTTCAATGAATGGCTGTGTATGTGTAGACTAGACTAGACTAAATGGATTCCGTTTAATACCTAAATGAAGTACATGGTTGCAAAGAAGTTTAATAATGGAGAGTGACTTGGATAGGAGATTTAAAGAGGGTCATTCGGAGTTTCAGAGAACTTTCAAGGGATTTTCAGGAGGGGAGGGGCTGCAGGGGCGTTTTCGGGAGTTTGTCACCTCCCCTAAAGAAGGCCGCATGAGACGGAGACAAATGGCGCCCAACGTAAATGTAACTGTACAGTGGATTACCAATTCTGACGAAGTTTTTCTATCATGGAGTCATTCGCTTATAAGAAAGCAACTTTCGAATTTTCATATGCGATGGTGGATGTCTTTTATAAATATGTACATAATAGTTTTTTAGATTTCTTTAGATTAAGTCCATTTTGAATTTTATATTGAATTTCGGAAATCGTCATTTTGGAGAAATTAGAAAATGAATTCTTGCAATCCTCTTGAACTTTTGGCAAGAAGTTGTACATATGTAAATAGATTAATAGTTTTTAGCACAATGAATTGAATATTGAAATAAGTTGAATTTAAACAGATTTTATCAAACATGAATTATTATATTCTGTAATGAATTCCATTTATATTTCACTGAACTTCCTTACATTTTTTTTTTCATATTTTTACACACACAGTTTTTAGGATAGTGAATAGATTGGCCGATCTCAAATACCATCGTTTAAGTGATCTCAAACGTAATCGTATAGTGAATCAAAAGTAATAATATCGCAGATAAGAAATAATCGTTTAAAAAAACATTCGAGGATTAATCGTATCGGTTATTGAAGAGAAGAAAAGTGCAATTAAAGTGAAAGGACACTAATGGCACAGAGCGTAGACAGTGAAGGTATTCCGAATAATTTAGTTGATTTTGAGGAAGATTTCAGTCCGGTGATG
Organism: Aedes albopictus; assembly: GCF_035046485.1. Lineage (NCBI taxonomy): Eukaryota > Metazoa > Arthropoda > Insecta > Diptera > Culicidae > Aedes > Aedes albopictus. The sequence continues at coordinate 19,089,460 of NC_085137.1, forward strand.
AGCATTAGCAAAATGAGTCAGCGTGAAATACGAAGACTCACAATCTCTCCCACATTTCGGGACAGATTGAATGAGGTTTACGAGCAGAAAGCGAAACAAACTACGGATTCGGTAAAGGAAAATGATCGTGATAGCCGCGCGCGCAATAATAATGCAGAACAGGAGAGGCAAAAGATTCCTTCTCCGCCGCCACCGCCGCCGCCGGTAATTCCACGTCAAAACGAAGATCGCGGTGAAAGTTTTGTTAATAATCGCGAACAAACTAGGTCGATTGAAAAGTACACGGGTACTA
>NC_085137.1:19090251-19107845 GCF_035046485.1 Aedes albopictus
AGAAAAAAATCTCCGATAATTCACAGGTAAACCAAATGCAAAATGGTGCTCCAGATTTGGATTTGAATTTCGATCCGAATATGGTACTAATCGAGGATGAAAATGATTCGGTTCAATTTCTTCCACCGGGATTCAACATAAAATCTCAGTTTTCAAATCCTGCATTGCCGAATAATCCTTTATTTTTCAACCTTCCAAATAGTACTCCGAATAGTAGGAAATCACTGCCGGTTTCGCAATGGCCGATCAAGTATGCCGGTAATGACAATGGAATTGGCTTGAACCTTTTCCTTCGCAGAGTGGAATTTTTTGCTCACTCGGAGAAAATGTCCAAAGAGGAATTGTTTGAATCAGCCCATTTTCTATTAGTTGGACCTGCTCAAGATTGGTTTGTTGCAAAATGGCCAACCTTGCGGAACAAAACCTGGGATTACTTCATCCAGGCCTTAAGACACCAATTTTTGCCGAGTAACATTGATCATTACGTGAAAGTGCGTTCATTTTCAATGTTCCAAGCTAAATCTGAACTATTTTCGAACTTTTTAGTTCGAATGGAGCAGTTCTTTTTGTGCAGAACTACTCCAATGTCTGAAGAAGACAAATTTGATATAATGTGGCACACAATGAGGCCCATCTACCGAGACCGACTGGCCTTAGTAGACGTCAAGGACTTGCACACTTTAGAACAACTGTGCACTCGAATTGATAATAATAATGAATCGATTATGAACAAATTTGTGCTTTCATTTGAAAACCAAAAAATTAATGAAGTAAATTTCAATAACAATCCCAGCAATTCCAATGTCAGACCATCAGCAACCAACAATAGTCACAATAATCAACAGCGTACTCAGCAACCCAATCAAAGCAATAGTAGAAACAATCAAAACAGTTCACATCAAAACTCAAACCCACAGAACAATAGACCTAGAAACAATCCCAACTACAACAGTAATCAAAACTTTCAACAGGAATACCAGCCAGATTGTGGATGGAGGGAGTTGTCCTTAGATGATATCCTGAGGCATTACAGAGTTCCTGATCGACGAGTTTGCTTCAATTGTAGAAGATTTGGTCATCACTTTACTAAATGTTTTTCAAGGCGCAATGTATTTTGCTGCATATGTGGTCTTCCTGAGTTTCATTACGAGGAATGTCCATTCTGTGAGGCAAAAAACCAGAGAAGGGGAAATTAAAGGAGGTGATTTTCCCAACCTCAGAAATTCCTCCAGGTTTGAGTCAAAACACACAAACCGCAGAAACATTTCAACAAATCATTTCGGAATTGGAAGACAATACAGATTGTACCATTGAGGAACATGAAAATGATGAACCATGTAACTTTGCTGGTTATTTTTTAACCAGCTTTTTGCAAATTCAAGATCTGGACAAAGACATCAAAATTTCAACTGCCAGTGGGGAACCAATGCAAATCAATGGATTTGTTGACGTTCCATTTACAGTCAACCAAACAACAAGAATTTTGCCCTGTTTAGTTGTCCCTGAGCTTGGAACTCGTTGCATTTTAGGAATGGACTTCTTTAAACTTTTCAACATCAAGCTAACTTTTGATGACGTTGAAGGGATTGATAAATTTAACACTTGTAATGTGGAATCAAGTAATGAAATTCAGCCAGCTTCTCACATCCTTGATGCGGAAGAGACTGAATTACTAGAATCAGTGAAGAAAAGCTTCAAAGTATCAGAGCCTGGCACTCTAGAAGCTTGCAATGTAATGGAGCATAGCATTGAGCTCACTGATAGCAACGCAATTCATTTGAACCCCCATCCTTGGTCTCCTACAATCCAAGAGAAAGTCAATGTTGAAATCAATCGTTTATTAGACTTGGACATCATTGAACCTTCCAATTCTAATTGGGCCTTGCAAGTGGTACCAGTTACAAAAGAAAATGGTGATATGAGGCTTTGCCTAGATGCCCGTAAGCTCAATGCCAAAACTGTTCGAGATGCATATCCTCTAGCAAGTTCCATGAGAATTTTGAATAATTTAGGTAAGAATCGCTACTTTTCGGTTCTGGATCTAAAGGAATCTTTTCTGCAGGTTAAGCTTGCGGAAAGCTCAAAAAAGTTCACAAGTTTTAAGATTATTGGCAGGGGTCTTTTCCAATATAAAAGACTACCTTTTGGGCTTATCAATAGCAGTGCTACAATGTCTCGGATCCTTGACAGAGTTTTGAAAGAAGGACTCTATGAACCATTCATTTTTTCCTATCTGGATGATATTATTATTGCAACCAGAACCTTCAAGGATCACATAAAATATCTCAAAATTGTTGCAGATTGCTTAAGAGAAGCCAACCTTTCCGTAAATTTAGCCAAATGTAAATTCTGCCTGAAAAGAATAAAATATCTAGGTTTTATTCTTTCAGAGAACGGTTATCAACCGAACCCTGAAAGAGTTACTGCGATCTCCAAGTTTGCTCGCCCGCAAACTCCAAAGGAGATTCGCAGATTCTTAGGGATGGCGGGATACTACCGCAACTTCATCCCGAACTTTAGCGGTATATCAGCTCCTATCTCTGACTTGTTGAAAGGCAAGCCCAAGAAGATTAGGTGGAATGATAAAGCTGAACAGGCATTTATCAAACTAAAGGAATGTTTGATCTCGGAGCCGGTCTTAGCCAATCCAGACTGGAGTAAAGAATTTACGATTCAAACCGACGCCAGTGATGTAGCAATTGCAGGCATACTGACGCAGGAGTTGGATGGTAAGGAACACATAATTGCCTACTTTTCACGAAAGTTGAGCTCCTGTGAAAAGAAATATGGGCCCACCGATAAGGAAGGATTAGCTGCTCTTGAGGCAATCGAGCACTTCAGATGTTACGTGGAAGGTTCACACTTTACACTGATAACTGACTGCTCCGCCGTGACATTTATCTGCAATTCAAAGTGGCGTCCGAGTTCTAGACTATCACGATGGTCAGTCAAATTGCAGGAATTTGACATGACCATTAGACATAGAAAAGGTCGAGATAATGTAGTTTGCGATGCTCTTAGTCGTGCTGTTTGTGCAATTTTTGAAAATTCAACTTCTAAATGGTTCAATGATTTGAAAAAGAAAGTTAGTGACACTCCAGATAGGTACCAAAATTTCAAAATTGAAAATGGCGACTTGTATAAGTTCGTCACTTCCAGATCCCCTTTTGATATGGGACGACTGGAATGGAAAATGGTTGTGCCACCTGACAAGATGGCGCAACTAGTTGAAGATGAGCATGCCAAATTAATGCATCTTGGGACAGAAAAGACCCTAGAACGAATTAAGTTAAAATATTACTGGCCTAAGATGAAAGTCGATGTCAAACGAGTTTTATCTAAATGCGGCATTTGCAAGCAGTCGAAGCATTCGACTATTGCCACAATTCCTCCAATGGGAGAGCAAAAGAATGCTACTCGCCCATTTCAAATGATTGCTATGGATTATATTAGTGGTTTTGTCCGTAGTAAGTCTGGAAATAGTGATTTGTTAGTTTGTTTGGATGTGTTCACTAAATATGTTCGTTTGTTTCCTGTTAGAAAGATTAGTGTTGAAAGTTTAAGTCAGTTAATTAAATGTGAATGGTTTTTGAAATATGGTGCTCCACAAGTGTTAATTTCAGATAATGCTGTAACGTTTTTAGCTAATAAGTTTCAAGATTTGTTGTCTAAGTTTCATGTCCATCATTTTAAAAACAGTAGAAGACACTGTCAAAATAACCCTGTTGAACGAGTGAACAGAGTCATTTTAGCTTGCATTCGCTCTTATTGTCAGAATGATCATCGTATTTGGGATTCCAAAATTACAGAAATTGAATTTGCCATTAACAACACCAAACATTTGTCCACGGGATTCACACCGTTTTTCTTGGTGCATGGTTATGAATCGATTGTTGATGGAAGGGACCATCTGCAAGATAGGTATACTTCTGATCCATCAACTGATCAGTTTATCCAACGCAGGAGAGATGCTATGGGTTCTGTATACGAAGAAGTAGTTAAGAATAATAAAAAACAGTTTGAAAAGTATAAAAAGAATTATGATAGCAAGCACAAGGGTCTACCACCCACTTTCAACATTGGTCAAAAAGTTTACAAAAAGAATTTTAAAATTTCAAGTGCGGTTGACCACTATTCAGCCAAACTTGGTCCCGTTTATGTTCCGTGTAAAATAATTGCTAGAAGAGGAGCTACATCATATGAGCTGGAGGATGAGGAAGGAAGAAATTTAGGAGTGTTTGCAGCGCAAGATTTGATTCCGGAATAAGTGAGATTTAATTTTAGTTGCGTGAAAATGTCGTCGGGTAAATGCTTTTTGTGTAATTGAGTAATTGTGAAATACGTGTTTGTTAAGTAGTGAGATCGCGTGCGTGATTGAGGGATTTGATAGGGGAATTGAATGTCCGAGGAAATGGTGATCACCGAGAGTTCGCGTAGATTAATGGTGATAAGCGCCAACGCGTCTTAGCCGCGATTTAATCTGGGATTTACCAAATCCGAGATTAAATTTGATACCCCGTTCGGTAAGCACCAAAGAGCTTCAAGAGAGGATTTAACAAAGAAAGCACGCAGCCATTTTCTCTCTCGTGATTGTCCAGCTCGCGGAAATGTCAATTCAGTTAGCTTCAGCATTCAATCAGCTGGTGTTTATTTACTCTTTTTTTTCGTGCAAAAAAAAATGTTTCTCCTGCGTGATGGCCCATGATCGGTGGGCAGGAATTTCGTGATGAGCGTTAGATGCACAACGCAATCGTAATTTACCCAACGAGGATAAGTGGATACCATCAGACGCCCCACCGCTGTCAGTTCTCCAGTTCAAACAGAAAGCACCACATAACCCGCCCGGCGGCTGTGTGCGCAACACATTTCACCCGGGATTCCTCGAGAAGCTCTTTCCCAGATTTTTTTCCATTGCTTCGGTGGATCATGCCAGAAATCTCTACACAAAACTCATTCCTAAATTCCTCCTTATTTACCGAGAGATTACAAAACTTGCCGTAAAATATTTTTGTGAAATTTCAACTAAAGTGCCTCAAGTACATATTGCTTCAGGATTTTCTTTGGAAGTACGTCTCGAAACGTTCATCCATGATTATTTCCTTCAATTAGTTCAAGGATTCCTCAAATCAAAATTTCTGTAAGGTTTCTCTAGCAGAAACGCCTGTGGGTCAAAAATTCCGTTGAAATTACTTCAAAAAATCCTCACGGAAGTACTAACACACATTCCTACGAGAACGCCTCCGGAAATTCGTCCACGGAATTCTCCTGGCATTCATAAAAGATTTTCTCAAGAAATTGCTCCAATAATCCTTCCGGGAATCAATTCAAAAATGCTTAACGGAATTCCTACGAGAGATCATCCAGAAAATCCTTTGGGAATTTTTGGAGGAATTTTGTCGGAATACTAGACATTGTTCCGAGAATTTCTGCAGGAGGTCCTGAATTCCTGATTATTCTTGAAAAAAAAAACTTCGCGAGTTCGTTCTAAAACTTCGTCTGGAATTCCTTCAAAAATTCCATCGGCTATCCTTCCAGAAATTTATCCACGAATTCATCTGGAAATTATTCGAGAAATTTCACTGGCAATTTGTCCAGAAATTGCTTGGAGAACTACTCCATAAAATCCCCTGGAAATATCTCAACACATTACTCTGGGAAATCTTCGGTAGATCCTCTGGGAATTTCTTCGGGGATTTCTCCTGGATTTCCTTTGGAAATTCCTCCAGGAATTCCTTTAGGATTTCCCCCAAGAATTTCTTCGGAAATTCCTCCAGAAATTTCTTCGAGAATACCTCTCGGAATTTCTTAAGAAATTCCTCCAAGAATTTATCCGGGATTTCCTCCAGCAATATCTTCGGGAATATTCCTCCAGGAATTCCTTCAGGGATTCTTCCAGGAACTCTTCCGGTAATTTCTCCAGGAATTGCTTCGGGGATTCCTCCAAGAATTTCTTCGGAAATTCCTCCAGGAATTTATTTGGGAATTCCTCCATGAATTCCTTCGGAAATCCACCAGGAATTTCTTCGGACATTCCTCCAGGAGTTTCTTTGGAGATTCATCCAGGATTTTCTTCGGGAATTCCTCCAGCAAATCCTTTGGAAATTTTTTCAGGAAATTTTTCGGGAATTCCTCCAGGAATTTCCTTAGAAATTCCTCCAAGAAATGCTTCGGAAATTACTACGGGTTGAATTCTTCCAGGAATTTCTTCGGGAATTCCTCCAGAAATATCTTTGGGATTTTTTCCAGAAATTTCTTCGGGAATATTCTTGCAGTGATTTCTCCAGGAATTCCTCCTTGAATTTCTTCGGAAATTCCTCTGGGGATTCCTCCAGGAATTTGTTTGGGAATTCCTCCAGGATTTTTTTTTTCGGGAGATCCTCCGGTGATTTCTCTAGGACTTCCTTCAAGGATCACTCGAAGAATTTCTTCAGAAATTCTTCCAGGAATTTCTTCGGGAATTCCTCCAGGAATTGCTGCGGGGATATCTTCAGGAATTTCTTTGGGAATTCCTTTGGAAATTTCCTCGAAAATGACTGCATGAATTTCCTTGGGAATCCCTCCAAGAATTGCTTAGGGGATGCTCCAGGATTATATTCAGGAATATTCCTCCAGGAATTCCTGCGGGGTTACGGGAATTTGTTCGGGGATTCCTCCAGGAATTCTTCCGGTGATTTCTCCAGGTTTTTTTTTGAGGCACTCCTCCGAGAACTTCCTCGAAAATTCCTTCAGGAATTTCTTCGGAAATTCCTTTAAGAATTTCTTCGGGAATTCCTCCAGGAATTTCTCCGGAAACTCCTTCAGGATTTTTTTTGGGGATTTCTCCAGGATTTTCTTCGGGGATTCCTCCAGGAATTTCTTCGGACATTTCTCCAGGATTTGCGTCGGGGTTTCTTCCAGGAATTTCTTCGGAGATTCCTCCAGGAATTACTTTACGGATTCTTCCAGGAATTCCTTCGGAAATTCCTCCAGAAATTCTTCTAAAAATTCTTAGGAAGAACCCTTCAGAAATTTATTCGGGAATTCCACCATATTTTTTCCGGGCGTTCCTCAGGAAGTTCTTCCATAAATTTGATCGGAAATTCTTCATGAAATATCTCAAGAAATTTCTTTGGATATACATCCAGAAATTCCTCCGATAATACCTTCAGAAAATCCTCTGGGAATTCCTCTAGGATTTTCTCTTGAAATTCACTTCAAATTTCCTCCGGGAATTCCTTCAAAAATTCTGCCATGTATTCCTCAAGAAAGTCCTCGAGGAATTCACCCAAAAACTCTTCTGGAAACTGTTCCAGATTTTTTTTCAGAAATTCTTCCGGGAATTTGTCTTGAAATTCCTCCTAAAATTCCTCAGAGAAATTCTCCAGAAATTCCTACGGGAATTCGTCCAGAAAGTCCTTAAGAAATTTCTCCAGAAATTCTTCTGATATTCCTCCGAGAATTATAGAGAATCCAGATATGCTTCCCCAGTGAAATTTCATAAAACTTCGGCAAGGATCCTCAAAAAATGTCTTCAAAAATCCATAAGAAATTTCCACATGCATTTCTTAACGAATTCTTCAAGTACATCAGGACATCCTCAAGGCTTTCCTTTAGGGACTACTCAAAAAAATTTTGCAGCGGTTACTTAAGAAATTTCATCGGAATTTCTTGAGTAATTTCCTCAGAGAATTCTCAAGGAATCCTCAAAAAATTCCCTCAGTGATGGCTTCTGGAGGAATCATCAAAGGAATATTTGGAGGAACCCTCAAATTCCTGGAGGACACCCCGAAGCAAATCCTGGAGAAATTCCCGAAGCAATTCCTGGAGGAATTTCCGAAACAAAACCTGGAGGAATTTCCAAAGCCATTCCCGAGGTAATTCTTTGTGGAATTCCTGAAGAAATTCCTGGAGGAATTTCCGTACAAAAAAATCCTGGAGGAATTTCCAATAAAAATCCTGGAGAAATTCCCGAATAATTTCTTGGAGGAATTCCCGAAGGAAGTCCTGGAAGAATCGTCCCGAAGGAATTTACGAAAGCATTTTTGTAGGAATTCCCGAAGAAATTCTTGGAGGAGTCCTTGAAGGAAATCCTTGAGGAGTCCCCGAATCAATTCCTGGTGGAATCCCCGAAGGAATTTCTGGACGAATTCCCGAGGAAATTCCTGGAAGAATCTCCGAAGAAATTACTGGAAGAATCCCCAGTAAATTCTTGGGAGGAGTCCCTGGAGGAATTCCTGGAGGAATCCCTGGAGGAATTCCTGGAGGAATTCCTGGAGGAATTCCTGGAGGCATCCCTGGAGGAATTCCTGGAGGAATCTCTGGAGGAATTCCTGGAGGAATCTCTGGAGGAATTCCTGGAGGAATCTCTGGAGGAATTCCTGGAGGAATCTCTGGAGGAATTCCTGGAGGAATCCCTGGAGGAATTCCTGGAGGAATCCCTGAAGGAATTCCTGTAGGAATCCCTGAAGGAATTCCTGTAGGAATCCCTGAAGGAATTCCTGTAGGAATCCCTGAAGGAATTCCTGTAGGAATCCCTGAAGGAATTCCTGATGCAATCCCTGAAGGAATTCCTGTAGGAATCCCTGAAGGAATTCCTGTAGGAATCCCTGAAGGAATTCCTGTAGGAATCCCTGAAGGAATTCCTGTAGGAATCCCTGAAGGAATTCCTGTAGGAATCCCTGAAGGAATTCCTGTAGGAATCCCTGAAGGAATTCCTTTAGGAATCCCTGAAGGAATTCCAGTAGGAATCCCTGAAGGAATTCCTGTAGGAATCCCTGAAGGAATTCCTGTAGGAATCCCTGAAGCAATTCCTGTAGGAATCCCTGACGGAATTCCTGTAGGAATCCCTGAAGGAATTCCTGTAGGAATCCCTGAAGGAATTCCTGTAGGAATCCCTGAAGGAATTCCTGTAGGAATCCCTGAAGGAATTCCTGTAGGAATCCCTGAAGGAATTCCTGTAGGAATCCCTGAAGGAATTCCTGTAGGAATCCCTGAAGGAATTCCTGTAGGAATCCCTGAAGGAATTCCTGTAGGAATCCCTGAAGGAATTCCTGTAGGAATCCCTGAAGGAATTCCTGTAGGAATCCCTGAAGGAATTCCTGTAGGAATCCCTGGAGCAATCCCTGAAGGAATTTCTGTAGGAATCCCTGGAGCAATCTCTGGAGGAGTTCCTGATGCAATCCCTGAAGAAATTCCTAGAGCAATCTCTGAAGAAATTTCTGGAGGAATCCCTGAAGCAATACCTCGAGGAATCCCTGGAGAAAATCCTTGAGCAATCCCTGAAGGAATTTCTCGAGGAATCCCTGAAGGAATTCCTGGAGGAATCCCTGAAGGAATTCCTGGAGGAATCCCTGAAGGAATTCCTGGAGGAATCCCTAAAGCAATTCCTGGAGGAATCCCTAAAGCAATTCCTGGAGGAATCCCTAAAGCAATTCCTGGAGGAATTCCTGAAGCTATTCCTGGAGGAATCCCTGAAGGAATTCTTGGAGGAATCCCTGAAGGAATTCTTGGAGGAATCCCTAAAGGAATTCATGGAGGAATCCCTAAAGGAATTCATGGAGGAATCCCTAAAGGAATTCTTGGAGGAATCCCTAAAGGAATTCCTGGAAGAATCCCTGAAGGAATTCCTGGAGGAATCCCTGAAGAAAATTTTGAAGGAATCGCTGGATGAATTTCTGGAGGAATCCCTGAAGGAATTCCTTGAGAAATCTCTGAAGGAATTCCTGGAAGAATCTCTGAAGGAATTCCGGAGGAATCCCTGAAGGAATTCCTGGAGGAATCCCTGAAGCAATTCCTGGAGGAATTCCTGAAGCAATTCCTGTAGGAATCCTTGAAGGAATTCCTGGAGGAATCCCTGAAGGAATTGCTGGAGGAATCCCTGAAGCAATTCCCGGAGGAATTCCTGAAGCAATTCCTGTAGGAATCCTTGAAGGAATTCCTGGAGGAATTCCTGAAGGAATTGCTGGAGGAATCCCTGAAGGAATTCCTGGAGGCATCCCTGAAGGAATTCTTGGAGGAATCCCTGAAGAAAATTTTGAAGGAATCGCTGGATGAATTTCTGGAGGAACCCCTGAAAGAATTCCTTGAGGAATCTCTGAAGGAATTCCTGGAAGAATCTCTGATGGAATTCCGGAGGAATCCCTGAATTAATTCCTGGAGGAATCCCTGAAGCAATTCCTGGAGGAATTCCTGAAGCAATTCCTGTAGGAATCCTTGAAGGAATTCCTGGAGGAATCCCTGAAGGAATTGCTGGAGGAATCCCTGAAGGAATTCCTGGAGGCATCCCTGAAGGAATTCTTGGAGGAATCCCTGAAGAAAATTTTGAAGGAATCGCTGGATGAATTTCTGGAGGAACCCCTGAAAGAATTCCTTGAGGAATCTCTGAAGGAATTCCTGGAAGAATCTCTGATGGAATTCCGGAGGAATCCCTGAATTAATTCCTGGAGGAATCCCTGAAGCAATTCCTGGAGGAATTCCTGAAGCAATTCCTGTAGGAATCCTTGAAGGAATTCCTGGAGGAATCCCTGAAGGAATTGCTGGAGGAATCCCTGAAGGAATTCCTGGAGGCATCCCTGAAGGAATTTCTGGAGGAATCCCTGAAGCAACTCCCGAAAGAAAACCCTGAAGGATCTCTTGGAGGATTTCCTGAAAAAAAGTCCTGGAGGAATCCCTGAAAGAATTGCTGGCGGATTCCCTGAAAAAAAACCTGGAGGAAACTCCAAAGGAATTACTGGAAGAATCCCCGAATGAGTTCGTGGAGGAATTCCCGAATATATTCCTTGAGAAACCCCCCAAATCCAAAATGTACGTGGAGAAATCCCAGTAAAAAATTATATGAATTCTTGGAAACATCCCAGACGGAATTCTTGAAAGCAATCCGAGTAGAAACTTTTGTAGGTCTTTCTGCAAAAAAAATATGAAAGAAGTCATAGAGAAAACATTGCAGGAATTTTCAATGGAACCCCCGAAGGAATTTCTGGAAGAATCTCCGAAGAAATTTCTCGTGAAATCTATGAAAAAAATCCTAAAGGAATCTCCGACGAAATTTCTGGAGGTATCCCCGAAGTTATAGTTGGAGAATTCTTGAAAGTATTCTTGGAGGTATTCCCGAAGGACTCCTCGGGGGAATCCTAGATAAATTCCTTAAAGAATGTTTGATAAAATTCCTTACGGATTTTGCAAAGGATTTCCTAGAAGCATCTTTGAAAAAATCAGAGAAATTCTTAAAACTTTTCCTGGAGATCTCCTAGAAAGTATTACTACGAAGAATCCTTGAAGATATTCGCAGATAAAAACAAACAAAAACAAAACCATGAAGGAATCCTCTAAAAATCCCTAGAAGCATCTGCGAAGCAATCCCTGGAGGCATCGCTGAAGCAATTCCCGGAATAATTGCTACAGGAATTTGCGAAGGAATCCCGGAGAATCCCAAAAAAAAATCTTTTTATAATCCACGACAAAATTCCCAAATGTGTTCTTGAAGAAAATCATGAAAAAAAATTCTGGAGTTTCTGAGGGAATTCCTGGGAGAATCCCCCTAGAAAATCCTGCGAGAATCCGCGAAGGTTTTTCTGGAGACATCTTCAAAAAAAAAAACACGACGGCAATTCATAGAAATCCTGGAGGCATCCCCGAAAAAAATCACTGATTCATTGGTTGATTTTTTACTAGAAGCAGGCTTTGTTCCAGTGGGTAGGTTAAGCCAAGAATAAGAAGCAAAAGCCTCTCCTGCAAGCCGCAGATGGAGATCTCCATGCCGATGTTCCAATTCTGTGGCGGGCACATACACAAGTTTCGTTCCGTTGCTCCGTCAATTCAAGCGGTAAATGATCGTGAAATTCAGTAACATTCCAACGTTGCCACAAGTCCAGTTGGATTTCCTCCGAAAAATACCGTTTTACGATTAAAAAGTAATTTTAACTTTACGCCCGTCACAAAAACTCCAGTTTGTTCTACAGTTTGTTTTGATTATTATGCTCTGACGTTTTCCCAACATGATTGCGTAGCAGGCGTGGCCGCACGCAGCCAGTTCTTGTAAATCCGAGATTTATTTTTAATGCGCCGAAATCGGCGCACTAAAGTTAAATCTCAGATTAAAATCAAGGATAATACCGTTTGGTGCTTGAGAAAATCGAGGATAATACGTGATTGGCGTCTAGGACGCTGTGGAGCTTACCGCCATAAGTGTAGAGTTCGTGTACAACCGAGAGACTGCGTAAGATAGAATAGGATTCGTGAGCGTTTGAATGTGTAACTTTGTGACTATCGGGCACTTGCGTACTAATAAATTCGAATGTAGATGAGACTCTCGATCGAGTAATCGCGTTACTCGGTCGATACGCGTGAAAGTTCGTATGCGAGAATAAACTGATAAAATATCTGTCTTTGAGTATGTTGATTGAGAAGAAATAGGGTGAAGCATGTGTAGATTTAGAATGTCTGGATAAGTAAGTGAAATTTTTGTTGGAGTTTTTTGTATGTCTGTAATTTTGATTAACTTCCTTTTTCCTAAACTTAGAGGCTCCTCAGCTAAGCAGAAACACAACCTTCAGTTGTCTGCGAAATAAAAGAAAATAGAGAGCCAAACGTAAACTAAATCTGTAGGGCCACATCGAATAACTGCGAATGGTCACAGATCGGTTCCTGGTTGATGTGAGCCTCTATTGTTCAAGCAGATATTTAGCTGAAATCGAGCCAGTAAAACAATAGCCTATCTGGTAAACAACCGTCCACTGGCATATGAGATATCAACATTTTGCCCTGACAAGAATGTGCTTTGTGTGGAAAAACTGATTACACTTGACGACACCTAACACTACTTTACATAGTCGGCAATTGTCGGGCATGTGAGTGGATTGCTCATGGTAAGAGAGAAACTGCTATATAGGGATGGTCTCCCATATTGCAGTCTGGTATGGGGGTATTGTAACCCACTCACAACCAACAGTCTCGCGGGGGCATTAAAGTTGCTCTACATTGTCACTGTATAGAATGGAGGCATATATTATATACTCTTACCATGTGAAATACACCACACTTTCAACATAACAACAGAACACAAATCATCTACCTAGCTGGGTGCGATCCCCAACAGACATTATCGATTCGTTGGAGCATCGTCACTGAAGGCCGATCTCCCATTTAGAACCTTCATTACTTGCATGGTTCTTGGTTCGAACTTAGCGCCATAATCGGATATTAGAAACCCTATGCCTAATCACTCTACCCGCAGCTTCCAGATCTCACTCTCCCATCTCATTCCTTATCTGCTCTTATCGCCACCCGCGAATGGTCAGCGAGAGCACAATACCAAGAAATACTACCTGCGCACTAGATCTATGCACCGTTTGAGATCGATCAGCAGTATTCGGTTAATCGTAAAGCAGGCAGTGTCGTCGCGCTAGAATTATTCATCCTGACCGATAGTTGATTGATCACTAGATCGTAAATTGTGAGGTAAAAGTGGTGAAGTTTGTGCTTTGAATTCCGGGCAAGTGCGGGATCGGTGATTCTTACCAAGCATAGGTAACAAGCCTAGCCAAACCCGTTTAGATTGAGGCTAATCAGTTTTGTGATTTTTTAGCCGTGAGCATGTATAACGGCTACGGATTCCCAGCCATGATGGAAGAAGTAATGATGGAGTAGAGTGAGGTGTAGTGAGATCGGTAAGGCTGAGTCCTGAAACTAGATCCGAATATGTGATTTGTGGCATTTGCTAAGTGGTCCTCGTCATTTTTATTTCGCATTAGGCCTTTCTATGACTACCAAAAGTTCCTACGGCAGTGTGAACCCTGCCTGGTGCGATGGCGAAACAGCAGAGCAGCGATGGAGCAGCCAGCATGGTGCTGGCAAACATTTTGTCCGGGCAGCTCCGTTGTCCAGCAGTCGCCGAGGGATACACGGGGGAACACACTGACGAACACACATATTAACATAAGTACAGCCCTTAGAATAAGCAGCAATAGAGTAAGTACTAAAATACACCTTCTTTTATTATTTGCATGTGAAATGTATGCTTTTATTTGTTATGGATGACCCGAGTAATACTTCGTGAATGGTTCCACTGTATTCGAACCAATATTTAGGCTGGTACAGGTACCTGGGTGTAGGGATCAGTACCTCCAGCCCCTCTTTAACCTATTTTGTCTCCGTCTCATGCGGCCTTCTCAAGGGGAGGTGACAAGTTTTCCACGAAGTTATGAAGATTCTTGAAAAAGGTATAATTATCCGATAGCCAACTTTGAGTTGTTATATGTACCTTCGGATTCAATGAACCGAATGCAATGAAATTTTGACCATTTATGACTTATATAATGAGCTATGAAGAACCATTGTTTTAACTTAAAAGTCCCAACATACCCGCCAATAAATTGAAAAAGTAATGGGATGCATATTAAAAATAGACCAAGTTACTAAAAAATCGTGAAATAAATGAAATCTCTATAACCTTTTCTCTTGTTAAAAATTACAGGTTTAGTCAAACGTTTTTCAGAGTTCATTACATAAGTACTTCATGGCAGTGTTGGGAATACTCACTTGCAAAAGTAATACTCACTTGCTTCTATATCAGTCCAGAAGCATGCTATCAAAAAATGATGTATGAAGGGCTTTTAGATTGTAGTTCAATCTAAAAGTTTACCGAATAAAGTTAAGATCGCAAACGCATACCAAAGTTGTGAGAGAGCTGTGAGTACGAGGTGAGTAAAATTTGTGTAATTTATACTCACCTTATGCTCACAACTCTCTCACGATTTTGGTATGCGTCTGCGACCTTTACTTTATTTGGCAAACTTTTAGATTAAACTACAATCTGTAAGCCCTTCAAACATCATTTTTTGATAGCATGCTTCTGGACTGAGATAGAAGCAAGTGAGTGTAACTTTTCACAAGTGAGTATTCCCAACACTGCTTCATGGACCACCATTAGCCTGGTACACGGTTTATATGGGAAAATATAAAAAATGTAAAAACTCAAGTTCCTGTATACTTTTTGAGTTCCACTTTGGTCCAATATCAACTGTGCAGAATTTCAGATCGATCGGAAAAACTATATTTTAGCGCCCGCCATTCTTAGTTTTCATACGATTTACTATGGGGAAACTTTACTCGTGCAAAGAAAAATCGCTAGGAGTCCCCCCAAGATCCCTAAAAATAAGTCGTTGATTGATTTCTATAGAAAACTTCACGAGGAATCAGACCTCTGAAGACCGCAAAGCGATGCGACGTTCCTGGAAAAAGTTATTAGGCCTCACCCGATCGATAAAATAACGAGATTTTATTATTTATTGTTATTCCTTACATGTTAAACAGCGTTTGCATGCCATTCGGTTTTCAGTCAATAACTTTTTTCACATGCCTCAGATCGCTTTGCGGTCTTCGAAGGGTTGGTTCCTTGTAAAATTTCCAATAGAAACCATTCATCGATTTATTTTTAGGGGTTAAGGGGCAACCTGTGGCGATTTTTCTTTGAAAAAGTGATTTTCCCCATACTAAATCGTATGAAAACTTAAAATGGCTGGCGCTAAAATATAGTTTCTCCGATCGATCTGAAATTTTGCACAGTTGATATGGGACCAAAATGGAACTCAAAAAGTGTACAGGAGTAAAATGTCTTTTTGTGTCCCACGCTAACCACCATATCTTGTTGCACCAACCTTCTATATTGCTATAGCAGCATACGCGTACGACACTACCTGGCCAAATTTATGCGCTTTGAGTTCGAAAATTAAAGTGGGTATAGGTAAATCCAACGGAAGCTAACGATCCCTCCGCATCTGGTGGCAGGAATGAGAACCTTATGAAAAACGTGGCTCCTCCAAAATTTCACATGGCGCAGCATAGGCAAAGTGCACTTTTTTCACTTTTTCATGTTGAATTCCGCATCGTAGAGAAACAAACGAGCACTTTTTGGAAAGAAAATTTAATTCTCTTTCAGATGCGCTTAGATCCGGTAGGTACTTACGAACAATTTATGTGATTAATTTGAGGAGCTCTTGCTATGCCTCCAGCGGGCGATCTTCCGGATTTTTTGTAAGCTGGCCAATCCTATGTCTGTCGGCGTGGGCATCAAGAATGATGATAATGGAAGCCATTGTAAATGGAAAATAGTAACTTCTAGAGCAAAATAAAAGAGTAAAATTTGACGACAAAAAATTGAATTTTAGCATTACGTAAATAAATGGATGCTGCCTTGGAAAAAACATGCAAGAGTCCTATCAATAATTCCAAAGGCCACAAGATCGTTAAAATCATTACACAGTTTTGAAACTGAGATTCGATGTCTGTTCTCTGCACTGAAGGAATGAGACTTCGAAATTTTATCCAGGATTCTTCCTACCACAATTCCTCGTTCAAATTTTTACGCAGTTTCTCTCAGAATTCTTCCCATGAGTTCTTCCTATTATAGATCAAAGGTTTTTGGTCTGGCTTTCTAACAGTTCTCCCAAGTTTCTATCCAAAAGTTTTTTTTACGTATTTTTTCTCATAAATAGTTCCTCCTGGGATTTTTTCAATGTTCATTGTGTAGCGATTTTTACCAGAGATCATCCCAGGATTTCTGCAGGAGTTTTTCACGGGGTCTCTGCTAGAGTACCTCCCGGGATTTCTTTTAGAGATTTTCCCGATTTACTTCCAGAGTTTCTCACTGGTTTTCTGCCGGGGATCCTTCCAAAATTTATCCAAAGCTCATTCAAGAATTTCTCTTGGTAGTTTTGGGATAATTTCTATCGAAATTTTTGCAGTTGTTGTTCCAGTGAGTTTTTCGTCATTATTCGCTGGGATTTCCTCGCGAGATTTAGCCTGTAGCTCCTCCCGGGATTTTTTGTAGGTTTATAGGTTTTCAGACTCCCTCCTTGAATTTTAAATATTTCCATCCGAGATTACTCCCAAAAAAAATTTCCGAGATGTCTCTGTTTTTCTCAGGATTTCTTTCAAAGTACCTTTCTAAGTTTAGTCTATGAGAAATTTTTCGTAAGATTTCAGCAGGTTTACTTTTTATATCTCTCCGGAAATCATGTAAGTTGATTCAGGAGACATTCCGAGAAAGCTCGTTGACAATATCCTGCAAGAGCAAGTCAAGTACAAGACACTGAAGACGACCTTACAGTTGAGGTCGAAATACGTATCTGTCAAAGGATGCAAATTCATATTGGAATTCAAAGGAGCAGTACTTAACGCGCTTTTCTTTCAATTTGAATAGTTCAAACTGACGAACGGGTTGTACACTAAGGATGTGTATTTACAGTTTTTCGTTCACTTAAAAACTCATTTATATTGAAATGTTTTATATGCAAGCATCATTAGATGGTCCAGGGTGTAAACTGTGTATTAAATGCTGATATTTCTACTCTAGAGCATGACTGATAGGTCGTATTTTAGATGCTGAGATATTGCAGCTACCATGAGTCATCTTCATAAATATTTTCTTTTGCAAGAGTTAGTGGCAGTCTGGTTTACATAATATAATGAACAAGTGAGCATATTCCACAGTTTCAAAAAGGTGTCACGTTTTAGTTGCAATCATTAATAATATTTAAATAAGAAAACAGACTGAAAATCTATTTTGAAGAATACGTCTTTATTAAAACATAACAAAACACCTAAAGAACACAAACTTC
>NC_085137.1:19108345-19258345 GCF_035046485.1 Aedes albopictus
TGTAAAGAGGGTACTACTGCGACATTGAGTAATAAATATTTGACCAATTTTCTAATTATATGTATCAATCTAACACTTGTTTCTAAAGATTTATATTATTAGTTGAATATATCATCCATAGCAAGTGATGGGGTGTCTATGACCCAAAATGAAATCCGTAATACGTCATTCAGATAAATAACTGTTATACAATGCATCAATTGCCTCAAAACTTCATGATACAAATAAAAAAGCTATATGAGTAATTTAATCCCCTAACACCCCACCAGTTTATGAAATTAGACTTTTTTCACAAAAAATTTCGGTGTTCGAAAACGATCTTAGTTACATCGAATATTTTACCCTAGTTTCTTTTGAAATGAGTTGTAGAACACCTTACTGCCCATATTCGCATAGTCAATGTAACCACCACTGGCAACGCCACCGTACAAAAGCTTATATCTAACAGATGTGCATATTTGTGGCCAGTTTTAGTCAATAGATCACAAGATCGAACCCTTAGTTAGATGTCAACGTGGTAAAAATCTTGAAATCCATATTTATTTATTTTTAAAATTCTAAAAGTGTGTTGAAAAGTACAGTGGCGCTTACATCGACTATGCGAATATGGGCAGCTTACGATTACTCCTAGAGATGGTCGGGTTTCAGATTTTACAGACCCGAACCCGACCCGTACCCGAACAATTTTCAATTTCAAAACCCGGACCCGACCCGTACCCGAGAATTTTTTGTTCCGTCAAACCCGGACCCGACCCGAACCCGAAAAATTTTCATCGATCAAACCCGAACCCGACCCGAACCCGAAAAAAAATTGCCAATAAGGTGAAGATATGACGAAGCCACACCTAAAATCTTCAAGAGCACAAATCTGAAGAACCGGTTGTCGATTTGCGCTGAAAACTTGATCGATTGGTCACCACCAGCAGGTAACCAATCGATTAAGTTTTCAGCTCATGCCGACATCCGGTTCTTCAGATTTGTGCTCTTGAAAATTTTAGGTGTGGCTTTGTCATATCTTCACCATAAACCCGACCGAAACCCGAGTTAAATAATAATCATTAAATGTATCGGATACAACAAATAAAACATTTTTCTGAATACTGATTTATCTACATTGGTACCAAACCCGATTTGAACCCGACATTATTCAAACCCGACCCGACCCGTACCCGAGAATTTTGAAATTGTTTAAACCCGGACCCGACCCGTACCCGAGCTTTTTTCAAATTTCCAAGCCCGAACCCGACCCGTACCCGTCGGGTTCGGGTTCGGGTCGGGTTTCGGGTTTGAAAACCCGAAATCCGACCATCTCTATTACTCACATATTTTTTCCTAATAATATTTCTGACCTCACAAATGAATGTTTCAATGGTAGCGAAATTGAGAAAAAGCAAAAAGCAAAAAGAATTGAGGGGGTTAGAGGCAGAGGGGTGTAAGTGACCAAAAATTCAAAATTGAGATATATATCCCCTACGTGATTCTACGAGATCAACTTTGTTTGTTGCCGAAGACCCGTAATTTTTAAAAATGTTTTAGCATGTTTTCACATTGAACGAAAAAATGACGCTTAACCATGGATGAGATTTGTTTGAAGGCAAAGGGGTGTAAGTACAATATTATATTAAAATTATTTATTATATTATTTATAATCAACATGTTATACTTTATCACGAGTCCATGTCCATATATGATCACTTTGTATATGCTTTGAATCATGTCTTATGTTATGGAACCACGACACGAGCCGAAGGTAGTTTGCAAAGTAATAACTTTACATAGTTTCAATTGATTATTTATACTTCCAAGTACTTGTTGGCAGTGATGGTTTAAATATTTTGGCTTGTAGTGCAATTTCCAGCACACAAGTTCTTCGAAGAAAACAACAGTTCTTCACGGGCGAGCAATGGAATTACAATACATCATAATTTTCGCCAGTATTTAGATTGATGTAATTCACACAAGTATTGTGTTATTTAGTTTTTCTTCATTTTTTTTATCAATAGTATTCAAACATCAAAGTAATACAAACAGGATAAATGGCTCCTGTTATTTTGAAAACATACGAATGCATACATACAAAAATATTACGCAGGATGTGCACTATGGGTTCATATACGCAGTATACCTCAATGAAAGTGCGTGATTACGTCAGATCTGGTTAAAGTCTTGAACGTTCAGTTTAATTTTTGGTATGAAGAATACGTGCGCGTAAAATCGCCAAATTCGTTGAATTTTCAAAGAAGATTTCTTGGAAAAAATTGGTTTGCAGTCTAACAAATTATGTTGATTAATTACTTATTATCGCCCACATTTTGTTCCGGCTATTGGACCATCTTCAGGACTCGATACACAAATCAACACAACTTTGTATAATTTAAAAACTATCGGGTTGAAAAGGGTAACACTGTCTGGTACACTTTTGTGTCATTCGTTACATCTGACATGTTCATTTCCAAATGGAATAACGAGGCTTCCAAATAAACAAATAGGTAAAAGCAATTTTAAAAATTCACTCATTTCTTGGCTTAAGGTAAAGATCACCAGCGGTCACTTTCCAAAAAAAGTATTTTCTCAAGAACAAGTTTATAGATACCAGTGTTAGCTTTAGTCTGAAAATGCCACTCAGCGTTCACTAAGTAATCAAGCAGCAAGAAACAATTTCTAATCAACTTGTTCGATGGATTCCTTGATTACTGCTCAAGAAAATCGAGAAGAATGAAAGACGGTCATTGTGGCGGCCAGTTTGATACTCCAACAGCCTTGTCCATAAAAAATAAAACATGTGTTAGTAGTACACATTTTCCTTAGTTTTACATTTTTTTTATTAAATCAGTTTGAAATGTATTTTTTAGTTTACATTACAAACACACAAAACATTATACTAGGTGGCCTTTTTGTCATATCAGGGTTACATCGAGTTAGACCTTCAATATCAAAGTAGACTTCATAAGCTTTTCCGATTTAACCATTTTTTTTACCTGTATTTTCAATACGGAACAAATAATATTGCTTTGAAGTCATCTTGCTGTATCGTTAACTTTCAACAACATTATATTTTCAATTTTGGGACACTTTTTGCATAGTAATATTTGAGCCTACATATAGAGGTGCAACCTTATTGAGGATTTGTTTGGCGGCAAAGGGGTGTAAATCAGTAGTTTAGTGGTAAAGGGGGGTAAGTGCTATTAATAAAAAAAACTCAATTTTCATATTCGAAGAAAAACAACGTATATAATGTTTCTGTGCATCTCCAATGGTGGAGTTACTTGATAGTAGCATATTCGAAGCGATTCCGAACTTTTTCGATTGTTGTTGATTTTTTTATAAGATGTCAAAGTTTACGTCCATTATCTCAAAATCAGGTTTTGGTCACTTACATCCCTCTGCTTCTGACCCCCTCAATTAGTAAATCTGGCGTTCGATTTGAATAGGTCGTATGTTTGCTGTGATTCCTATGTTGATAGGACCTATTCAAATCGAACGCCAGAAATCATTTTTTACACGGTTTGGCGATTTTTCAAAGAAGTCTGTGAAGATGAATCCCTTGACACCCCATTTTACGATACTGATAGGAGGATGTGTTGATCATATTTTTTCGTTTTCAGACATGCAAGTATGCTAAAAATTTACATTTTACAACACTTTTTGTTCTTCGAAATTCAAACACTTAATTTTTATCAAAAGTATCAAATCATTATATGATTACGCACAATATTCTGAACAATATTGTCATACATCATTTTCTTACCCGATCTACGGAAAAAATCATAAAAATTGAAAAGTAAAAACTATTAAGAGTTTTATGATACCTGGGGATGATGCAACTGCTGGCAGGCAGAAAAAATCAAACATAGTAGCTTTGCTTTTTCTTGATGATTGCAATGATTGATCATTGGTTCAACTGACAAGTTGGCACAAGTACTTATTGGCTCTGACGGCAGCAAAAATGCACTCACTCCAATGGGAAATCCCATTTGTATCTGTCTTCGTGTGCTTGAAGAAGTATAAACAAACGTATTTTGTCTCGCTTTTTCTCACGTTTACCATACGACTCCCGCCATGCGTCAGCACTGCGGCGCCGTCAAGGCCTATTGTCTTAACAAAAGTGGCAAATAATAAGCCTCATTAGAATATGAGAAATGGTTCAGATGGTAAGGCTTTAGACTGGCAAACCAAAAGTTCAGAGTTTGAATTTATGTCAAATGTGCATTTTTCCATTTTTTTTGCAATGGTTTTCCTATAATTATGCATCCAGAAAACCTGTTATTCTTGGACCACCTTTAGCTATTTCAGGAGCACCGCTCTAAATCGGTAAATTTGTAGCAAATCTGTGCAAAATGCATAGATTTTCTACAACTTTGCTAAAAAATGCATATGTCATCTTTGTAAAGCATCAAATTTGTCTAAAAAATCGTCCGCAGTAAAACCGCTCAGCACAAAAATGTGTAAGCCCTACTCATAAGTGCATAATTTCCAGACCACACAAAAATGTGTAACAGTTACACATTCTTAAAAACAGCTCGTGCACTCGTCTAGATGCGAAATGTCGGCATTTTTTTTTTTTGTTTTCCAAGGTCACTAGTAAACCTAGCTAGACTGCTGTCAAAGAATAAAAATAGAAAGAATGCCCTCTCTTGTCTTTTTCTATGTAAACGTCAAGCGACAAGACAAGTGGCGCTCTCTAAGCGTTTCAAGGTGGAAGCTCTATGTAACAGTGTTCGGGATTTGTCATAAGAGAAGGTGGTGTGCGTTTTTTTGGTATCCGCATACAATCAGTAACGCACACAACCGCATGAAAGTTGAACTTTCATCCGTAGATAGCGCTTCCATATTGTCCTCCCGAGCATCAGCGGAGTGGGCATTCTTGATATTCTTATTCTTTGCTGCTGTACAATTTTTTTTGCGAATTCAACGATTTTGCGGACACAGGAGATGATTTTGTGAATGTGCAAGGGTTACACATTTTTAGTGTAGTCTGGAAATTATGCACTTTAGTGCTGAGCGGCGTCAGCGTGCCGGAGGAGCTGAATGCATCTTTCCTTATACATATAGACCCTCGGTCACTGTGGATTGGCGGTAATTATTTTTTAGCGCGAATTGAAGTGCCTGGGCTTACACCATCCTCAATATGCCGTTCCGAGAACTGTTAAATGTTTCATATAAACTGCTCAAATTGAAAGTTTACCTTCCTTCGAATTTTAATACGTTTTGCGACAATTTTGAACTCACTTTTTGGAAGAAAGTGGTGAATTTAAAGATTAGCCATCTTTTATTCGAAAAAAAAAATGTTTTCTTCTTAACGGTGTCCGAGTATAAAACATCGTTTTAAGCTGCATTTGAATTAAAGCACTGCCGAAAAATCATAACAGTGTGGTCAAGCTTGATAATTCGTGTGGGAAACACTGACACTCAATTGCATTGGAAAAGCACCTTTATCTTAACTCAGCCAGTCACCGCTAGGTGTCCAAGTATCATGATGGGATGGGTAGTAGAAAGCTTCTAGCTTTCAGTCCGATTGGAAACGAGCCAGTGTGTGATGGATGTATTGAAACGAGTCTGCAATGAAACTTGATTAATTTGATTGTAAGCTTTTTTTTTTCTCTTCTAAAGCAAGGAAACATAATTTCCATAGCGAGAGCTTCAACAACTAAACACGTTTTAAGCTATTTTAAGAGATGTCTGTTCAAAAAAAAAAGTAAATCCAGTACCGTGAACAAAGCTAGTTAGGTACTAGTAAAACTGAAGTATAGCAATAGTGAAGAAATGAAATTCCGATAATTTTATACTAAAATGAAATTAATATGGGTTTCAACAATTTTAACGCATGTGAATATAACAACTATGACAGTGTTTTAACACATGCAGTGTCATGAACAAATTGAAGAATATGAAGTTCAAGAAGAAAGGAAAGCAAGAATAGAAAGAGTAATAAATACAGATGAAAAGTAGAAAAACAAAAAAAATGAAGAAAATTGTTAGTATTTAATTAAGACGCGAGTGCACAGTATCAAATATTTGACCAAAAACAAATCAATGCTGAAACATCTGGTTCGACTCGATCGAATTTGCATTAGTGTCAAATAGAGGTTTACTCTTAAGTCCATTCCTTATCAAATGTTTGACCTCCTGTACTCGATGTTTAAATCCACCCAAACATATACTTTACTTACTATCAAACATCGCACATTGTTCTTCTTCCTACTTATTACACACTTCCAAACTGAGACCAAGCCTGTTTCTAAGCTTTTATGTAATGAGTACTTCTACACTACAGTTTTATCAGAAAGTCGGCACCAGAAGCACATTTATCCTTCATTTGGGACATTTAAAGGAACAAAGAGATCCTGCACCGACTGGGAATTGAACTCGTCTCCCTCAGCATGGTCTCGCAGAATACCCGTGCGTGTACCGCTACTGCTATATGGGTTCATCTATCGCACCAGCACCTCCCAAATTAGGAACGTGTTTATCGTTATTTAAAAACTCCCAGATCTCCCTCCCGGAAAGTAGTCTCTTGTAACGATGTTTATAAACAAATAATCCTCGAGTGATGATAATGAAAACGACTGTCAGTAGTGCTCTGCAGCCTCCCCAGACTGTGCGTTCCGTTCCCCTATTCAGTAGGTGCTTTATCGGACTCTCCAACGCAACGCAACGTTAATAGCACGCTCAGACACCCGACTCCCATGCATCATCGCAACCAACCTGCACCGTACCTACTCGTAGAGAATCCCCCTCTTCCGAGACTGCCGAGATTATTCCAAACTTATGTGATTCAGAAAAATCTGATCTGACTTTAACGGTCAGTAGCAGCAGCCCCAGCACCCTCGTGTGTCGTACGCCCCAAGGATCAACCAGAGTGCGTTCGCACTCAACGCCTCTCCCCCCGACAAGTCATCCACAACCCAAGTTTGGCTCGGGCCTGCCTAATGGTTGAACTTGTAGGTATGGATTGTGCGTCAAGTGGCAATTGAACGGTCGTTGTTACCGTCGCTCGTCGCGTCGTTGTCGTCACCACCGACCGGTGCAGAGGGGCAGCCTCCGGGCGGAAAAGCAACCGCACGGTGTGTTGAAACACGATTATTATCGCACTTTCATGAACCTAAAATATTTTTTCGTTATAAGTTAGCCTAAGCCGTATAGAAAAAGATTCTGGAGGTTAAAAAATCTTTCATCGGGGAAAATCAAAATAAATTCGATTTTAGTATTTTACCACTTTTCTCATATAATATGGTACATAATACACAAATCTAATGAACCTAAACTCCACTAGAAAAGGTCCCATATTTGATAATAAATATGAAACCATTTATAGAGAATGACTGTAAAAGTCTTTAAAACGAGTTAAAATTTGTTTGGCGTTCTTATCATGTGTCCAGCCCACTACAGTCTGCCGAAAGTAAAAAATCATAAAAGTCTGCATTTCTTCCATATGTCTGGTATACAGACATTTGTAATGGAGGTAAACAAATGCTTCCCATTAGTGAGAAAGCACCATACATCTGCAACTCATACCATTTGCAGTACATACTCTCCATGTGCTAATTTGCCTGAAATGGTGGGTATTAGTTGCACATAATTTGCTTGCCAAACCACATCCACATGGATATTTGTTAAAAACGATGAGTCCACTTTACTGAGCTGGCTTATTTGTAAAAGTTCTGCCTCTGATCTGTTGAGGATTTTTGTTCATACAAAATCTTAAAATTTAAGAATTTATCCCACCGAATGTTTAACGCATGCTTAATTTATGTCAATGTGAATGACATCTTATAGTATAAGCCTAAACTATATTGAAAATGCATCAATTTGCAAGAAATCTAATAAATTTCAAAAATAGTATTCTCGTGCAGTGATTTGTTCTTCAATATAAGTCTGTGTCATCTATAGTTTTTTATAAGACACTTACACTTTGGTCTCGATAAGAACTTTATGCATTATAATGGTTTCGAAATTATGACTGCATAAAATAAGGTTTCTTTTTCCCAAGTAAAATTCTACCTTTTTTTGCGAAGTAAGTTTGACAACAGATTCAGTATGAGCAGAAATGTCACTTGTCCTTGCGGAGCGTGATAGAAACGAAATAAAAAGCCAATAAAACGACTAGTCATAAATCCGAAAACCCACTGCACTGTACTTACAATAAGTATAGTTATAACTTTAGCAATTAAAATTGATCAAACATTGATTGATTTCACTGTAAAAAAAAGGATTTTATATGCAAGCTTACCTTAAAGTATGTGTGTCAAGGGCGTGTGCCGAAAGAGTAATTAAAAGCTATTCTCTATTGACTGATTTCTTCACCTCGGATTAACAGGTAAACCAGGCTTACCTATATATTTAAACCTGGTTTAACGCTTAAGCCAAGCTGAAAAAATCGGCCCTATGTGTTCAACATGCGAACCAATGCATTCATTGGATGACTTTTCACTTGTTAATGAAACATCGAGCCCTGCAAAATCAGAGCACTATTTATATAAGAGTTCTTATTATATTTGTAGTGTACGGTTTGGGTAAAAAATGACTCTAATGCCAAAGGAGGGTTTATTATTTCACAATCGCAGCATCTTTCGTGGCTGTGTGATTAGCAGCGTTAGTCGTTTAGATGCCTCGTAAGCCTCAAATTGTGGGTTAGATTCTCGCTCTACGCACTACTCTATTCTGTATAAATTTTTAGTCATATGGAAAATTCTCTACAATCCACTGTGTGTTCTTCACTGAACCCTAAAGGTATAATTTTATAATTTACAAAGAGATAACTTCGGTGAGACTGTTCACTGAACAAGATCGGCAGTCTTTAAATTTTTTAAGATTTTGTATGGACAAACGTCCTCAACAGTTCAGAGGCAGAACTTTTACAAATACGTCACGCACGCTCAGTAAAGTTGACTCATAGTTTTTAACAAATATCCATGTGGATGTGGTTTGACATGCAAAGTATGTGCAACTAATACCCGCCATTTCAGACAAATTAGCACATGGAGAGTATGTGCTACAAATGCTATGCTTTGTGGATGTATGAGGAAGCACCTCAAATGGGAAGCATTTGTTTACCTCCATTACAAATATCTATATATCAGACATATGGAAGGAACGTAGACTTTTATGATTTTTGACTTTCAGCAGACTGTAGTGGGCTGGACACATGAAACAAACGCCAAACAAATTTAAACTCGTTTTAAAGACTGTTACAGTCATTTTCTCTAAATGGTTTCAAATTTATTATTAGAAATGGAACTTTTTATAGCGGAGTTTAGGTTCATCAGATTTGCATAATGAGAAAAGTGGTAAAATACTAATATCGAATTTATTTTGATTTTCTCCGATGAAAGATTTTTTAACCTTCAGAATCTTTTTCTATACGGCTAAGGCTAACTTAGAACGAAAAAATATTTTAGGTTCATTAAAGTGCGATAATAATCGTGTCTGAGCACACCGTGAACCGTTCCAGAGTAATTTATCTAACTCAATTACATACAACAGCCAGGCAGGGCAAGAATGTCTGTCGTCCCCTAATTTTTGAAATTTTTCAGTGCAGACCCCCCCCCCCAGGGGCGAGCGACCGTCGACTAGACTAGGTCGACGACGCAAACCGATGAGTGTGGTGTACCTATCTAGGGTGGACCAAAACAGGGAGAATTTTGGATCACCGCAAACTTTTCATGCAAATGTACCTAGGGGGGTTCAGCAAAGTGTGACGACCCATACAAACATTTCAGAGGTCTCATACAAAATGTGGGACATAGGAAGGGGGGGGGGGGGTGGGGTTGAAAATGGGCAATTTTTGCGTGACGTAATTTATGGACGTTCCCCTACTTCTTCTTGTTATTATTCTTCTTCTTTATGGCCCTTCGTCCTCACTGGGACTTGGTCTGCCTCACTTCAACTTAGTGTTCTTTGTTACAATAGTACCTGTGACCCGGGAAGTGGAGAAGAGTTCCCGATCGGAACAGGAATCGAGCCGGTCTTCTCCGAATTGGCTATCCGTAGCCTAGGCTAACGAGCCCCAATGGATTTCTTACTCGACCCTACTGACTTACCGGTGAAAATCCTTCTCGTGCACCACAACAGTATTTTTTTTCCAAGAATATCCATACCAGTGTCGAAATTTCAGGATTATGTACTTATATTCTACAAGCAGGTCCACTCTAATGATGCACTCTATTCATATATGTATACGATCCAAAACAACGTGGCAGTCATTTGTAATTTACGTACCTCGTAGGGAAATATTCAACGTATGCCGTTCTCGTAAATTTTAACCGTGTTGTCGCATGTGCGTTTGATGCCCCTTAGGGTATCCAAGCATCGAACGTTGAATTTCAACATTCCTTGCAAATTTTGGTCACTCTACCCACAGACTTCTGCCGGGAAAACCTGCGAAACAATAACACCACAGCAGGCGATACGCTGTTTGCTTATCCATTGTTATCAACAGCATGCCGTTGTTCAATGGGTGCAATGACTACCGAAGGAAAAGTTTTGTTAGCATCTGAAATCCTTGGCGTCGTCGTCATAGGGTTGAAACTAGAATATAAATTGATTAGGGTGGTAGTGTTATGGTGGGAAATGGAAGGGGTCGATCAATCAAAGAATTTTCCCCCTTTTCGGTGTATGCTTTGGAATTTAATCGGAAATCCTAACGTTTTAGGAATGTAAGCATGAAGCTATCTTGCAATCATATATACATTCGAAGTATTTATGGGGTGTATGGTTCAGTCAAGGAGGAAGTATTGTATGGAAGGTATCGTGTGTCCCATCTACAAAAAGGGCGACAGATTGAATTGCGGGAACTACCGCGCAATCACGAGAGCTGCCAACAAGATACTCTCTCAAATTTTATGCCGCCGTCTATCACCGATTGCAAGAGAGTTCGTGGAGCAATATCAGGCTGGATTCATGAACACGCTACAACGGATCAGATGTTCGCCATCCGCCAGGTGTTGCAGAAATGCCGCGAATACAACGTGCCCACACATCACTTATTCATCGATTTCAAATCGGCGTATGATACAATCGATCGAGAACAGCTATGGCAGATTATGCACGAATACGGATTCCCGGATAAACTGATACGGTTGATCAAGGCGACGATGGATCGAGTGATGTGCGTAGTTCGAGTATCAGGGACACTCTCGAGTCCCTTTGAATCTCACAGAGATTTACTGCAAGGTGATGGTCTTTCGTGCTTGCTGTTTAATATTGCTTTGCTTTTTTGAGGGTGTAATAAGGAGAGTGGGGATGGCTTTAGGACAGAAGGCCGACGTCTTCGACTGCTGTCTTTCGAAGTCCGTTCAGCTGCTTGGTTTCGCTGATGATATTCTACACGCACGGCAAGCCATCGGGCTGACCCTATTCTACGGCGATTGGTGGACAACCTCTGGAGGATTTGGAAGATCTTCGGCAAATGGCTGAAGAATAAGCAGAACGATGACTACGGCGAACGAGAGGAATCACTTTGTGCATTTCGCAAAGGGATTTTTTAACTAGACCAAGCTACGAGTAATTAAGGAATTGGTCGCTTAGTAGAATTCTTGCCGAATCAAACGGTCCGACTACCTGTACCACGGCCTTGGTACAACATACTACCACCTGAAATGTATGTGCAATATCCCACGACACAGCAAGTGCCCATCGAAGTGCGCCGGGGGCCAAAAACCCTTCCGGAATTTTACCGCTCTGAAACTTGACACCTTGCGCTTGATGGATCACCATTGCTAAAGCAATTGCTAAAACAATGGTGATCGATCAAGCGTAAGGTGGTGTAACTGCTGCGCGGGAATCCGTCCGACAATCCTTTTTCGATAAAACAACACTGAACGAAAAATCGGCAATAATTGAGTCCCTGAGGAAGGTTCTAAATGTTACCGAAACGTCGGACAAGATTAAATAGCTGTATTAGAGTTTTGTCAAGACTGGAAAAGCCATTTTCAAGCTAAATTCTATCGCAGAATCCAAAAATTGACCTAGAAATTAAAGACCATCGGCGTACTGGCGACTGCAAAACTGTGAATCGAAAAGGAGAGTGTCCAACACAGCTCTGGTCCTCACATGTTCCTACCTCATGCTTCCACAGGTCAAGCGATGACAAAGATCGCCAGCTAGCTAAGAGTGGTGTGCTTAGCTAGTAGTGCAGCATGGGCACTGTTGTCCTTCTGACTTCAGCTAGATTGAGAAGGTACGTCTCAAGCGTCTGTTTACCAAGGAGGTGCGGCTCAAACAGCGTCTGTTCTGGCATCCAGCGGCTGAGTATGAAATGCTGTATTGCGTCAGCTATACCTAAGAAGGCAGCCCCTTCAACGCAATGTGGGCAGCGCGGCCCCGGTAAGGTAGTCTGCTGAAAACCTTCAAACACCCAGAAAAGCAATAGTAAAGGAAATGGATTGATTCAACGGCAGCAGACCCGGAAACGAAGAAAGGACAACGATTGGAAAGTCGGAACTTGGAACGTGAGAACTTTGAATGAACCCGCACGTGTTGGGCTCCTGGCTCGTGAACTGCAGAATGTCGGCGTTAATGTGGCTGCTATCCAGGAGATACGCTGGATTCCGAACGGTGGATCCCATCGCCAACACTTCATTCAAGTACCACATCTACTACAGCGGCGGCGATAAGGCAGAACGCGGAGTTGGCTTTATAGTGATCGGGAAGCAGATGAAGCGAGTTATTCTGTGGAAGCCGATAAGCGATTGAATCTGTGTGTTGAGGATGAAGGGCAAATTCTTCAACTACAGCATCTATGCGCCAACGAACGACAAACCCGATGACATGAAGGATGAGTTCTATGAGAGCCTTGGCCTACGGAGAGTGCCCAAAACAAGATGTCAAAATAGTCATCAGAGATGCAAATGCGCAGATTGGCAGAGAAAGTTTCTTTCGGCCTGTCATTGGAACGGAAAGCCTTTTATTGGCTTAGGTGTTATCGACGTTCCAATAGTGCTGCCAGAATACCTCCATTCTGTTACCAACGATAATTTATTTTTTTATTTATTTATTCGCCAACGTCTAAGATATTCCTATCGCACAGACTGAATGTTGTTCCTTAGCCTATTCTTAAACATAATTTTACTAATACTAAAATCAAACATATCATAAGCAGAATTAAATAGACGGCAACACTCTACAAGCGGATTAAAAAAACTCCTATGGCCATCATTTGGTATTCTTAGAAATTCATACTCCCTCAATATCCTTGACGGAGCATGAAGAGGTAATGCTGCCACGAGGGAACTATATTCTATATTACCTTGCAGAACATCAAACACAAACATTTTACGTAGCATTTCGCTTCTATCACTTAAGATTTCTAGGTTAATCAACTTACACCTGCTTGCATAAGGTGGTAAGCGAATAGGGTCGTTCCACGGAAGAGATCGCAATGCATACCTAATGAATTTTCTTTGAACGCTTTCCAGTAATCTGATTTCGCCTATTTGTCGAGGAGCCCAGATTTGAATGCCATATTCTAATATGCTTCTAACTAGTGAACAATAGATTGTCTTGAGTACATAAACATCGTCAAAATCCTTACTATTCCTAATAAGGAATCCAAGTGTTGTTAAGCCTTTGGAAACTGTTACCGAAAGATGTTCCTTAAAGGTTAGAGCTCTATCAACAATTCCTAAGCTATATTGGTGAATGACACCGACTTCACCACGGTATAACGATAGTACCTTAGTTTTTTTCACATTGATTTGCATTTTGTTAGCTACACACCATTCAGCGAGTGAATTCAGGTCATTTTGCAGAGCTTCACTATCAGAATTTGACTTAATTATTCTATAAAATTTTAGATCATCTGCAAACATAGTTTTTTCTGAATCAATAGCTAAACAAATATCATTGATGGTCAAAGTAAACAGCAAAGGACCTAAATGGCTTCCTTGTGGCACCCCTGAAGTTATTGAAAATGTAGAAGACGAAACAGGGCCACACTTGACAAACGCTTTCCGGTCGATAAGGTATGAATTTATCCAGGAGCATAGCCATGTAGGGAATCCAAGGTGATTCATCTTGCTGGTGATAACATCGTGTGACAAGGTATCAAACGCCTTCGCAAAGTCAACATAGATTGTATCGACTTTTCTACGTTCTCCCAGTGCTTGGCTGACGAAAGGGATGTAAACCATCATATTGGATACCGTTGATCTTTTGCTTACGAAGCCGTGTTGACATTCTGAGATAATGTGAGTGGTCGATGATTTGATTGCATCGTACACAAAGCACTCGAGCACCTTGGCAAGGCAATTCAGAATCGAGATTCCTCTGTAATTTTCCACATTACTTGCACTACCACTTTTATGGATTGGAACCATATATGCACTTTTCCACGCTGATGGGAAGCACGCTGTAGATAAAGACATATTAAATAATATGCTAACGGGTAATGCTAAGGCATGCCTGCAATTTTTCCAGAATATAGGAGGTAGCCCGTCGGGGCCAGGTCCTTTTTGCTCATTTACCTTCGATAAGGCTTCATCAACGTCATGTGCCGACACTTCAATAAGCGGTATGTTACGATCGAATGAGTTAACAAATCTTAGATGATCATCAGAAGTTGGGGCGTCATGATTGGCGAAAGTTGATTTGAAAAAATCAGCACACAAATCTACTGCTTCTTGGCTGTTTTTTGAAGTTCTCTCTCCGAAGGTTAAGTTGATTGGCAAACCATTGGTTCCTCTCCTACTACGCACATAACTCCAGAAATATGTCGGATTCACATGTACGGAGCCATATCCTCGATTCCTCCGAGGGAGAACGGTTGTACTTTTTACGTGCCTTCCTCAAACGATTCTTCATTGATGAGAGTTCGCCATTCCACCATGGCACTTTTTTCGTCACGGGAACCCGTCTTCGTCGAACGTGAGATTCAATTGTAGAGTTAACCGCGTTATAAAATACTTCCACCGCTTCGTCCACTGACTGTGTGATTTGCAGACGACTCCAATCGATGTCGTTCAACGCTTCATTCACGCTGTTGAAGTTGCATGAACGGAAATCGAAAGCGCTTTCCAGGTCCAACATATCTAGGGTACGAACGCAGCTCATATAATTCAAAAGCAACGGAGGGTGGTGGGAATCAACCGGCATCATTGGGGTAACAGGTTCAAGAATATCCCAACACTCCATGTTGCTAACGAATGCCAGGTCCAGAATCTTGTTGTTGGAATTTTTGATACCATTTATTTGACACAATCCATGGTCAGATATAGCTGAAGTAACACACAGAGCTTTTGCTTGAACAATTGACTCCCCAATATCGTTCAAGTCTGGCAATAATGGGAGGTAACAGCAAAGATCATCATCAAACTGCCAATGAATGTTAGACAAATTATAGTCCCCAATTAGCAGCAAAGTATCCCGGTCAGTGGCTCCTTCAAACAACATAATGGGCTGCGCCTTAAGACATTCGCTGCTGCTAGATGGATGGCAATCAGCAGTACCTACTTCGCGCGTAAGAATATCCGAAAACACACCTGGCGACACCCGAGTGGTGACACTTGCTCCCAGATAGACCATTTTTCGGACGTCATAGATGTGAGGTCCTACAGAGGCCCTCGGATCATTATCTTGTAGCCGCAAAAATTCGAGCGCGATTATCCAGTGTCACGAGTTCAAGAAACAACAGGACGATGCGTTTCAATATCCAGCGCTTGTCAGCCGGAAGGGTTGCTGCACAGTAGCATCAGAAGCTAGACGAGAGGATAGGAGAGACCAACGGATCTGGAGATGTCAACAGCTTATGGGGAGTTATCCACGAAGCAGTGACAACAACAGCGCAAGAGGTGATAGGTACCGCTCAGCGACGCCAACGTAATGATTGGTTTGGCGAGGACTGCCAACGAGTAACGAACGAAAAGATTGCCACCGGAAGTCGAATGCTAGTGGCCGATACCCGGCAGAACAGGGAGCGGTACAGGGTGGCAAGAGCAGAAGAGAAACGATTCCACCACAGAAAAAACGGCAACACGAAGAGAGTGTTGTTGCTGAAGCGCAGGAAAGTATGGACAGGAACGATATGCGGAGGTTTTATGTAACCGTTAGTGGCGCGCAGGACAAGACTGCGCCAGTGCCCGCCATGTGCAATGACCGGGAAGGAAGTTTGCTGACAGACAAAACAATGGTGGCAGCCAGGTGGAAGGAGCACTTTGAAGATTTGTTGAATGGTAGCAGCGAACGAGCACCCAGGTACAGGATTAACATAATTGATGACGGTCAAGCAGTGGAACCACCAAAACTGGATGAGATTAAAAAGGCCCTGAAGGAGCTGAAAAACAGCAAGGCTGCTGGTCAGGACGAGATCCCGGTCGAACTTCTTACGCACGGAAGCTAGCAGCTACATCAATCAATCCACCAGATTATTATAAAGATTTGGGAGGATGAAGAATTGTCCACCAGTTGGTTGGATGGCCTCATATGCCCAATCTACAAGAAAGGGCACAGAGACTGGAATGTGCCAGTTACAGAGAGATTACCCTTTTAAATTAGGCGTATAAAATACTGTCGCGTGTCCTGTTCAACAGACTGTGACCTCTCGAGGAGTCCTTCGTCGGCGAATACCAGGCTGGTTTTCGTGAGGGCCGATCAACGACGAATCAAATGTTTATCCTGCGGATGATCCTAGATAAATTTCGGCAATATAACTTGCAGACTCACCATCTGTTCATTGATTTTAAAGCAGCGTACGATTCAGTGAAAATAAATGAGCTTTGGCAGATAATGTCAGAACAAGGTTTTCCGGCGAAAGTTTTTGGGCTGATACGCGAAACGCTGGATGGATCAAAATCAAGTATTCGGATCGCGGACGAAGTGTCTACGTCGTTTGTGACCTTGGATGGATTGAAGCAGGGGGATGCTCTTTCAAATTTATTGTTCAACATTGCACTCGAAGGAGCGATTAGGAGGTCAGGCGTGCAGAAGAATGGCTCTATCATCACACGGTCGCACATGCTCCTCGGTTATGCGGACGATATTGATCTCATCGGCATCGATCGTAGGGCAGTGGAGGAAGCTTATGCTCCTCTGAAGAGAGAGACAGCGAGGATAGGCTTGACGATTAACTCTACCAAGACGAAGTACATGATAGCGGGTAGAGACAGAAGCAGGCCTAGTGGTGTTAGTGCTGAGGCAGGTAGTGATTTATGGGGATGTGTTTGAAGTTGTTGAAGAATTTGTTTACCTTGGAACACTTGTGACATGTGACAATGACGTTTCCCGTGAAGTGAAAAGGCGTATTGCAGCTGCGAATAGGGCCTATTACGGATTGCGTAGCCTGCTTAGGTCCCGTAACTTGCAAACGCAAACAAAATTTGCTCTGTATAAGACGCTGATTCTTCCGGTTGCCCTCTACGGTCACGAAGCGTGGACGTTAAAGGATGTAGACCGAAAAGCTTTTGGAGTTTTTGAGCGCAAATAGCTGCGGACAATTCTCGGTGGGAAACAAGAAAATGGAGTGTGGCGCAGACGCATGAATCACGAGTTGTACCAAGTGTACGAAGATGCGAATATTGAGAAGCGTATAAAATACGGCAGACTTAAGTGGGCTGGACACGTAGTGCGCGTGAATGTCGGAAGAAAGAATAGCGAAAACAATATTCAGCAGAGAACCCGGTAGAGGTAGGCGACTTCGTGGGCGGCAGCGAACTCGCTGGCTGCACGCGGTTGAAGAAGATATGATCCCTACACGTTCAGGGAAACTGGAGGAACATTGCCCAAGACCGACGAAGATGGTGCTCTACAGTACGCTCTGCGTTGGAGCAAAGTTACACTGTAGCCAACAAGGTAGGCACTTTGCTTCAACCTCTACACCCTTCAATAAAATCATCCATACGGTATCATGCGAAAATATTTAAATGCAATCCCCCTGTTCCAGTGCTCCGAGATAAATGTCATAAAATTTGCTCAGCAAAAAGCAGACACTCAAAAAACTCGCGTTTGCAACGACGAACAGCATTCTGGCATCTGGGGTAATACGCACTGTCGAGGCAAAACGCACCCCCTTTGTTTTTCAGGGATTATCGGTTTTAGAGCTTTGAAACCTTATCAGTCTAATAGAACGTCTTAATAAATGAGCATCTGGAAAATTTTACATATCTGCGTTACGTAATTAGTGAGAAAAATGAATAAAATTGAAAAGCACGATTCTGATGTAATTTTCCCGATCGTTTGTCGAATGATTTGATGGTGAAAACCGACCAAACATCTAATGCTGTTGTGTTTATTCAGTTCATTGAGGGCGATGCTAAGCAGAGAAAAAATAACTTAAACAGTAATCTACTTAAATTATATGTTCTAAACTATTTTATTTTTTGCTATTGATTGGGGCAATATGCACTCCATTGGTTGGGGCAAAAGGCACCTATAGAAAACAAGCTGTAATAATATCTATGAGTGCTCTGTAAGTAATCGCAAACTAAATTGAGCTATTGTTTGTCTTAAAACCTTATAAAACATGCATTTTGTCTAAGAAGTAAAAAGATTTCTATACTCGCCGGTGCATCTTGCCTCAATGTTGTGGTGCGTCTTGCCCCTTTGTTTGAGTGCATCCTGCCCCATTGTTGTAGTGCATTTTACCCCGAGCAAGGGTGCATACTGCCCCGCATGAACATACGAAGCCGTAATGTTAGTCTTTACAAAAAACGTTATTTTCAAGAGCTGAACTGTATTAAGGCTGAAATTTTGTTTGGTTTCTCTTAGAATGAAAGCATATGCAATGAATGCATGCATTAAACCAATAAATTATTGCCTTTTTATATGCATTTGGACGCATCTTCCTTAAGTGGTGCGTATTACCCCAGAATCCCCTACTCCATTCTCTGCCAACCATACAACTGACGACGCGACGGTGTGGCACGCTCTACTCGTAGTAAAAGAGGTGTGTGAATCGTCATGGCAACCGTCATAGCAAACCCCGCTGCCGCGCGCACCCGCGAACGAGAAGCGATCTGGATGGATGTGGATGTCCTGCAATTCGCGCAGTACTAGATCAGCGTAAAAATTCATTCATCTTTTACCTCGCCGCGCGCGTGTCCCACAGCCCCAGCAGCTAGCAGCCATGCAACGTACCTAGCTACCACGCATGCACGGCCACACGCCTCGAAGATTGGCAGATACGCACTTCTCTTGCTGATAAAGGAACCACGGTCGAACGGGTGCCAGTTTCCGTTTGCGCTTCCAACGGAGAAGGCTTGCCTCGTCGGTATTCGGATTCACATTTTGTAATTTGTACCGCTTCCAGTTCGCGCTTTGATGTTTTTGCAGTGGTGTGTGCAATGATGTTTCTCAGCGATTTGCTCCCCGGATGCGTCATGCAAATGTGATTTCCGAGGAACCATCAACGCGTGCGGGAGGAAATACGGTTAATGCCCGGATAAAAAATTACCATTCATTACATGGTAAATATTATTAACATATGACTGGTTTTATTGTTCACAATAAAACACATAGTAGATATATTGTTACATTTTACAATAGAAATCAAGCCCATATAGTTCGTACAATAAGTGAACATTAGCTTTATTAGTGACTAATTGATTCGATTGTTTTTCAATAGTTCTATAATAATTTAAAGTTACTAACAGTAAAAATTAATTTAAGTTGTTTTTATATAGTTTCAAAAGTGCCTGCAAAGTTCTCATGGACTTTTTATTAAAAAAGAGTTTATTTCTCAATTACACTTAAAAACAATTCGTAACAATTGTGAACGATTTATGGTATGGATCATACGACCTGAGGTTTGACTTGTGATATTTGGCAGTTATTTGAAAAGATTGAAGATAGATCTTATCAACAGCTGCCAAGCAATACATACCAGATAGACATCAGAGTGTTTGATTCTTATCATAAAATGTGCATATTATTCTGGCGGCCGTTAGTGCTCGTAAATGCTGGATATAAATGTTAGCGGGAAATATAAACTCTATGGATTTTCAAAAGCGAAAACTGCTTACAAATAACAACATATTGTATTTTTATTGTGACAACGATTCATTTGACGCCATTCAATTAATTGTATTTGTATTGTAAGAACAATGAAAAAACATTAAGATATATTGTTTTCTTTTGAAAATTGCCCTAAAAATGTCTCATAAAAACACAATACATTCTATTGTTTTTCGCGAAAAAGTGTATGAAAATTTTCTCAAAATTTTATGGTTAAGATACATAACGACCACCATTTTTTAATGTAAAAGTGCCATTTACCATTCGCCGAATGGTATAGAACAATAGGGGTGATGGTGAGTGTGCCGTGTAAATTACAATACGTTTAATGGTGAATATTTTTCGAAAAAATGGTGTTGTAACAATAAATTTTATCGTATTTTGATGATACTTTTTATCAGGGTGTGCCTGTCTACAAAGCAAATGCGAGCATCTTCTGGTATCCACTCCCGGCGAGATGACTACGAAATGGAAAACGTGAACGGTTAGTTTATTTAGTGCGTTACGATGTTGTTTTACCTTCCGTATCCAAATTAGTGAACAGTGATGGGAAACCAGCGGGAATCTCTCCCTGCGTTGGTCTCGACGTGATGCAAAGTACAGGAACTCACTTTCATCTTGGTACAGGATGGTGCTTTCACACTTATACTTTTTCTACTTGGGATGTAGCCACTACTGGAAAACATAAAGGTATTCAGCTTAACGTTTTACGAGACTTCTGCAGTTATTAAGTGTGGGGGGGTATTTTTTGTTCATTGACTATTTTGCATTCGTATGATACAGTGATAGACATTCGTTTAGCCGAGGCAAAAAAAAATCAAAAAGGTGTCAGGAAACTCATACAAAAGATTTTATGATAAAACTTTTTTATCGTACCGTCGATGGGGGTGACAATGGGTCTGGGGGTCAAAACGGAAAAACATAAAATTTGAAATAGCTCATCAACTATCGCTAATTTATATTGAAAACTTTATATTATTTCAAAGAGGAGATGTTTTTACACGTCGTGACGCAGAATATGATGTTTAGCAATAATAGTTTTTTGTTAAATTTGTGGCTAAAGTTATATAATAAATCTACTAGTAAATCACTCTGAAAAAAATTCTCTTTCGTAATGTTTCACACAAGTACCCAACCATAAATTATCTTAAAAGTGGTTAGCTGTAGGTATTACCTGGTTGAAGCTACGTAAAAAGCGGGCTGTCAATGCACTTTTTATTCAAAAATTCAATATTTTCGACCCTATGTCTAAATATTAAGAATGGGGGTGAGATTGGATCAAGCAAGTTATCGAGTGCACATAAGCTTAACTAAAAATTCAACTTGTTATCCAGTCCCCATTTGACGTTAGAGTGATGCCATGTCTACCGTATCTCCATAAAAGCACGATTTTTTCGAAAATATGTCGAGGAAGTGTCAAACGAGGGAGTTCATACGTTTAGTGCCTAAAATCATTTATAACAATAAACCCATGCGTTTGGACAGCTCCTCTGGTCATCAGCTAATCTTTAGTGTACTGCAATATCGTAAGCTCACAAAATAGACTTGATAGCATTTTTCTTCTTCACTCATTTTTTAAATTTTAAGGAAATATCGTGAAATTACCAGACGGTAGTGGCCTTCAGGAAATACTGGGGCCATAAAACCGGTAACATGACAAAATATCGGAAGACGAACGAACGACGAAAAAAATCATGTTTTTTTTCAATAAATCTTTCAATGCGCCTCTCCCTTATTGTAATCCCCGCCTCTCATGGAGGTTGAAACTTAAAATCAGGATGATTATGGTAACTAAAAATGGCGATACAACATACAAACTTTATTTTATCAAATTTCAACCATTTTTTCGATTGTATTAGCCCTTTTAGGTGGATTAATCATCTTTTAAAATTACTTAAGTTTTTATTCGTCATGATTACATTGTATTTTAAGTAGGTTTACTAGATATGATCAATAAAATTAACTTGTATTCTTAGATAGGCGACTTGGAATACTTTGACCCATTCTCACCCCCTCTAAGGGGTGAGATTGGGTCAATTTTCAATCATTTGTAGTTTAGTAGACAATTCAAATAATGGGATACTTTCTTGCTAAACTATCATTACCATATAGAAGAGTATACATACCAAATGAAAAGTTATTCCGACTTCAACTGCATTTGTTATTTAACAAACAATCTTTGAGTATCCTTTTTTGACCCATTCTCACCCCCAACGACGGTAGTGATAGCATATCTAGAACTGTTTTATAAAAATGTGAACCATCACACTGACATATACACTGAAACAAAAACGAGGGTAGAAACCCTTCAAATGTCATTTTTTGCCTAGACATTTAGCCGAATTGTACAATTTTTGGAATTCCATAATATAAAACTAACAAATTTCGAAAAATATCCAACAAAATGATTTTGTCTGGTGACCCTCATTACAGATCGACTTGTACATCATGGATTAGATCGTTTATGGAAGTGTTGCCATATTAATTTTACATGCATCTCATATAAATATGTCATAATATTGTGAATGTTTCCAAATTGAGATTTGATGTAGTTATTTTTATCGGAAGTGTTTCAAATGAATCAAATGAAAGTTTCATGACGAGTGCAGGTTGAAAATTTACGAAAAACAATGGTTTTAACAGAAAAAAATAACACAAACCACCAAAAAATCACGTATTTAAGAATTGTTTTGATGAAATATGATGGTTTCACTTGCATAAATCACAGCGTTAACTACTATTACGTCTTCTAAGGGGCTGTCCATAAACCACGTGGTCATTTTTTTGGGACTTTTCAACCCCCCCCGCGTGGTCATTGGTCCATACAAAATTTTTTTTGTGTCCATACAAAATGGTCATTGGCCGAACCCTCCCCCCCCCCCTCTTGACCACGTGGTTTATGGACAGCCCCTAATAGCTCACAATATCTTGTAGACTGTATTTTGGCTGGAATAACATACATTGGACGGCTTACATTTCGAGAAATGGCACTGAATGTATTCAAATTTCTAGCATGAACTACTTCTTTCATAATTTAGACGTTCTTTTCAGATAAATCATGTAAAAAATGAATGTGGTTCAAATCTTAGACTCATTTATAATACATTTCTTCAGATTGAATGAAATAAGCCGATGTTTTGACCATGTAATGCATTTTTGTATGAACATCTGCTTTTAAATACACAAGGTACAAAAATTCTGACAGTTCTTGCAGTTCTTTCACTTAGCAGTCTTCTAACTTATTTAGTAATGCTAGTATCAAACAGGCATACTCCACAGGCATTAGGGCACGTCATTTTTTCAACGCAGAACTATTTATTTTAGATTTTATCAATCCCATTTTTAATATACTTATTTTTTATGACATTTTATGCAATAATTTGAACATTTCTCACAATTATTCGGTGCCATATTTTCAAAACTGCTAATCTAGTTTACGTTTGAGTGTTTACAGAAATATTTTTTCTTAAATTAATTTGTTTATCATCGCTTTTCCTTATCGGGACTTTTTTTATAATATTTCTTTGAGTCTCACAAATAAATAAACTGTTAAAGTCAAGTACCTTGCTAACACGTTACAAACTAAATGCCTTGGGGTATATCCTCGAAATATACTCACGAAATTGCAAAAAATCTATTGAAAACCAATTTTTCATTCATCTC
The DNA here is from genome assembly GCF_035046485.1 of Aedes albopictus. Classification (NCBI taxonomy): domain Eukaryota; kingdom Metazoa; phylum Arthropoda; class Insecta; order Diptera; family Culicidae; genus Aedes; species Aedes albopictus. The sequence continues at coordinate 19,131,950 of NC_085137.1, forward strand.
GGCTAAACGAATGTCTAGGCAAAAAATGACATTTGAAGGGTTTTTACTTTTGTTTTTGTTTCAGTGTAAAGACTGCCCCAGAAAGTATGGACGCACCTAGTCTTCAGTTGGCTGGGCCTGATCAATAGTTCTAGTTTCGGGCTTCGTTTTGGTTGTTTCTGGTTACTGAAGGATCGAAAAACCAAACGTTCTTTGTCACGATTAACATTGGAATTCAAAATGGTAACTTTTTTGGTCATACCCCGCTCTGTGTTAGTTAGAAGGTTTTTTGTTGTGCTCAAACAACTTCATTATTTGTTTATCCAAACGAGCGTTAGCAGGATCTTAATTTTTCAAACCAATTTTTGCCTATGCTTAAACGTGTTATCCCCACCGTGGTTGTTGATTGTTAATTGCACGGTGTTCTCACTTACTTCCACCATATTTTGTTCATTTTCGAAGTGATCTTTCAAACTCTGTACATCATTTGTGCACATTTTTTCAATAATGTTCCGCTCAAAGTTCATGTATTTTGAAACACATTGTTGGAATCGCAAAAACCTCTATACAAATGCTGATAAAATAGGTTGGCCAACAGGATGTAGTTTTCAAAAAGAACTTGTCATCAATAGTTTTGAAATGCCAGTATTTTCTTACTGCGTCCATACTTTCTGGACCGGTCTTTATATGTAAATGTGATGTATCACATTTTTATAAAACAGTTCTAGATATACTATCACTACGATAAAAAAGTTTTATCATAAAATCTTTTGTGTGAGTTTCCTGACACTTTTTTGAAAATTTTTTGGTCTCGGCTAAACGAATGTCTATCACTGTACATACGAATACAGCAGGCGAGAAGATCCTCAAGCAAGAGAAGCGTATTTTCGTTATAGTAAAAATATTGGACAGACCGAGAATTGACCCCGACAGTTTCAGCAAGGTCTGGTAAGCATCCCAGGAAAGCCATTCTTGTCCACGATTTTTCATAGTTTTACGCGGTTGATGCTGACCTAGGGCGACTTTTGGTATTATCGGCATGTTTGTTCTATTCGTCATGTGTGTTTTTGCCGGCCAAATTTCCTGAAACTTGGTCGTATAATTCAACTTGGTTGGGAAAGATTTGAGGCCTACTTTGGCCTTAACAGGTTACAAAATAAAACCATGACGAAGAGAACTAAATCGCCGAAAATACGTAAGTTTCCCTATGTTGCTTTGAAGTCGGTGAACAGAGAATGCGTTGGGATTTGGATATTCCCGGCATTTCTGCAAAACTTGATGTACGATGAAGATCTGTGTTTTATACTGTGATATCGGGTTGGGAGGAATAACTAAACTGGTGTTTTCAGAGTTCACAAAACGAATGACTTCATCTATTTTATTTAACTTCCTCGAACCCTCGCTTATGCCCAAAGATAAAACATCGAATGCCCGAACGCTGACAGCGCGACAATACATCGCAATATCTGGGAAACTTGATGTTCTCGGCCTTTGCAGTCTAACAGAGCAGCGAGATCGATATTGTCTCTACATCCGACGGTTTCGGTAATATATTTTACCTTTTTCAAGGATTAGAGGTAATGTTCTCTTGTACGTGTATAGTAATGCTCTACATCGGATAGTCTAGGTGTATGGTTTTTGAGATGGCGCCCGTTTCGGTGCATGTGTCGCGAAATTTTTGCGAGCTACTGTATCGTGGAAGGCTTTTTTGTTATAAAAATCTAGCTTTTTTGGCTCGCGTTTTTTGCTATAATCGCACTGTTTTATCGCCTACGCTTTAGACCCACACAGTTTATGACAGTTTTCGCTAACAAAAAAGTTAGCTAAAACAAAAGTAAAGACGATCCGATGAATAAAGTTTTGGATATATCAGTATATTGTACCATTGCAAAAATTATATTGTAATACTATCAAGGGGCTTCAAGGGGTCAGGGGCGTTTCAGGGAGTCTCGGAGGGTTCTAGGTAACTCAAAAGCGCTTCAAGGGATCTGATGGGGTTCCAAGGAAGTTCCAGTGAGTCGTAGGGATGTTTCAGAGGGATCTAGGAACATTTCAGAGGATACCAGGGGGTACTTGGAGGTCTCAGAGGCGTTTTAGGGGTTCTCAATGTCGTCAAGGATCTATATTGGCATTGGAGTATTTCTATGTATGCTAATTATGGTCTTTCTCTTGAACTGTATTCTTACCTCGGATTTGGCTAATGCTGCTTTGCATCCGAGGCTTGTTAGGGTATCAAGCTACCTTCTGCTCCTATGCACCTAGCAGCGTAGTAATGATTTGAATGTGACATACATTATGTTCGCCAGATCTCATTCGAACTCACCTTATTTTTCTATGCGCTAAAGTACAAATTGGAGTTATTTGAATTCACTGGTAATCATACGACTAAGGGCAATTCAATTTGGGTTAATTCACTTTCTTAGGGCTAGATTGTATAGTGTTAGGTACTAGTTAATAGTTAGCAGTTTGTTTTAGCAGCTTAATTCGCTAAGGAAGTCTTTAATTTCTGCAACTCATCATTTCACCAGTGTTGATATTTACTTTCGGCTCGTTTCGTTAATCCCCCTGCTGGAACCGGGTGTGGCACACACTGGTGTATGCCTAAGTGGGGGCACCGATGTATTGCATCTCGATGAGGCGCAGGTAACAAGGGGGCTCCAGGGATCTCTGGGTGCTGCATGGGGTCTCAGGAGGTCTTAAGGGCGAATCAGGGGGTTTTAGAGGCCTCACGGAGGCGTTTTCGATGGTTCCGGAGGGTTTCAGGTGCGTGACATGGCGTTCGAGGTGGCTTTAGCAAGATTTCGTAGGTACAGTAGACGTTCGAAAACTGCAACATGTTTACGTTTCACTTAGCGAATAAAATTCGATAACTGAAACGTCAGACAGGCGTCAACAATTCATCAATTGACGTTAAATGAACGGAAAATTCATTCGACCGCATTTGGGCTAACTTGGCGCACCGTTTTGACGGATAGCGGTGCGATAACTGCAAATTTGTTGCACTTACCGGACTTGCAGTTAAAAAGCACTGCAGTTAAACCGTTTGCACCGACCGAACGTCTACCTAATTCAGAAAGTTTCAGAATATTATACTGCGGGTTTCAGAGGCGTAATACAGGTGTTTCCGGATGTTTCGGAGGATCTCAAGTACGTTACATGGGATTCATTTTATGGGGATTTCGAAGGCATTTCAGGAAGTTTCGGAGGATTTTCAAAGACCCCTTCACAAAAAACTTGAAATTTCTTGAAATGCCCCTTAAACCTCCATAATCCCATTGTCCTTGGGCCATGAACCACGTGATCAATGGGAGGATGTCCAGAAAAATTACCACGTGGTCTATGATGCGACGCTGACCTGGAATGCCTTAAAACGCCCTTGAAGCTTCCGTAATCCTCAAGGTAATCCTATTGAAACGCCCTTGAAATAATCATAACCAATATGAAATGTCCTTGAAACCCCTTGGTACGCTTTAAAAACGCTCCAAAAACGTTCCGAAATGCACTTGAAACTTGATGATTAACCTGGGCTTGTTAGGGGAATATCTGTAAATAAAAAGAAAATCGGGTTAAGTACTGTTCCTTTGAAGTCCACTATTCACTTGAAACTCCCTAGAAACGTTCCTGAAAACCCCAGAAACGCTCTGTAATCCCTTGAAACGTTCCTGAAACCCTCTTAATACCATTGAAAAGGCTCCCGAAATCCCCGTAATCCTATTGAAATGTCAACTAAACCTGACGGAACGCTCTTGAAAGGCTCCTGAAATCCCCTGAAACTCCTCATAAACCTCACGGAAGGCACTGTCCATATACTACGTAGAATGCTATTCTATATTTACGGTGACTGGGTAAACATCAAGGGGAGTTAAGAATTACACTGCTGTTGCTGGATATTTTACAATTTACGTGCATACTTAATTTATTTCTATTTCATTGGAATCACTTTTGCAGTTTTTCTAATGTTTTCTAAAAGTTTATATTATAGAAATTCAGCAGAACGTCACCAAAGTGTATCTTAACCGAAATAGAATTACCAAATGTTCAGTGGTTTCTTGTCCAAATTTTTTTTTCTGATTTTTGGTATTCAAATTTTTTTCTGAAATTTTAATTGCTAAACTGTAATTTGTATGGACGTGTAGTTTTGCAATATTCTCCAGACTAATATTCGTATGTATTTCAGAAGTATAAATAGAATCAAGGAGAAACCTTATTTATAGCAATAACTCTGCCGATTCTCTGAGAGACTGACATTTATAACAATATTTCCCAAGCTCTCGTAACCCACCAAAATTTAGCCCGCGACCTACCAGTGGGTCGTGACCCATAGTTTGAGAAACGCTGCACTCAGTTTATGGACAGACCCGAACCCCCTTTTTTTGGGCTGTCAGGGAACATCCTGGAAACCCCCTTGGCTTCATCCCCAAATGTCTTGGAGCAATTCAGTACTCGCGAACTAGATTCCTTCAGTAAAGCCTTGACTTAATTTATGCACAAAATTCTCTCTTTTCTGCCCTTTTTAATAGGAGGCAATCAGTGAAGTACTAGATTGAAAGTAGTGAGCTGGATTTTTGTATGGTGAGATGTTCAATTCTCCATTTTTGCAATGAATTGGTGCAAACAGCGTGGGTTATATGATTTCTTGGCTAATTTGATGCTGTTTGAGCAAAAGTTTGGGTAACTTTGTTGTTGTATTATTTATTTCATGCAACTTCAACAACACAGTTACTCAAACTTTTGCTCAAACAGCATCAAATTAGTCAAGAAATCATAATACCCACGCTGTTTGAACCATTTCATTGCAGAAATGGAGAATTGAACATCTTACCATACAAAAATCCAGCTCACTACTTTTAATCTAGAACTTCACTGATTGCCTCCCAAGGTTGCGACCATTCATTTGCAAAGATTTACATTCATTTGCTATTATCTCAGTTCAGAAGCATGCTATCGAAAAACAATGTATGGATGAATTTAACCTTGTAGTTTTATCTGAAAGTTTGCCGAATAACATTGGGGTCGCAAACGTATACCAAAGCCGTGAGCGAACTGTGAAGGCAACTTTCCACAGCGTGAATATAATTTACATTCACCGCGTGGAGAGTATCCTTCACAGCTCGCTCACGACTTTGGTATACGTTTGCGACCCCAATGTCATTCGGCAAACTTTCAGATAATATTACAAGGTTAAATTCATCCATACATTGTTTTTCGATAGCATGCTTCTGAACTGAGATAATAGCAAATGAATGTAAATCTTTGCAAATGAATGGTCGCAACCTTGTTGCCTCCTATTGATGCACATTTTTAATTTAGGGCTCCCCGAAAAACATGCTTGGGTGTTTATTTTTTTTCGGATTTCCTGCTTCGGACTAACGGTTTATTTATTAGAATAACTAGCCACACCCTTACAGCGTCAGAAGCGGTACTAAAAGTGTCAAATAAATTTTGTTTACCAAAACAAAAGATCCTCTACAAGGTGGTATCAGTAGGTCGGCTCCAGAGGCACGTTCTCCTCCATTTGGGAAATTTGTGCCATCAACAAATGTCTACAAGGTGGATATTTAAAAATAATCATTTATTACAATTAAAGTTATTGATACAATTAAATATAAAAAGTGACTTCAGCGCCATTGGAGTTCTAGTGCACTCCTATTGTTCATTTCTCCGTACTGCGCATCACTGTTAGTCGTTTGACGTTTTTTTCAGGTTTGTGCTTCGTTCGCCAGCGTGAAACCCAAATAGTCTCGCAGTTATTCAGTACGTGCATGTGTATTCGCTTCCTTAATAGAGAAATTAAATTTGTAATGTTCATTAACGCACATTTTGTGTTGCTTCGCCAGTTTTTTTTACTATGGCATGGTCTGTGGTTGTTGAGAATAGGAAGCAATCAGTGAAGTACTAGATTGAAAGTAGTGAGCTGGATTTTTGTATGGTGAGATAATCGATTCTCCGTTTCTGCAATGAAATGGTGCAAACAGCGTGGGTTATATGATTTCTTGCCTAATTTGATGCTGTTTGAGCAAAAGTTTGGGTAACTGTGTTGTTGAAGTTGTAAGAAATAAATAATACAACAACACAGTTAACCAAACTTTTGCTCAAACAGCATCAAATTAGGCAAGAAATCATATAACCCACGCTGTTTGCACCATTTCATTGCAGAAACGGAGAATTGATTATCTCACCATACAAAAATCCAGCTCACTACTTTCAATCTAGTACTTCACTGATTGCTTCCTATTACAATAGGACACAATCGGCGAAGTACTAGAATTGAAGTAATGAGTTGATTTTTTGTATGGTGAGAAGGACAATTCTCCGTTTCTGCAATTTAATATGGAAAAACCGTGGGGATTATGATTCCTTGCCTAATTTGATGCTATTTGAGCATAACTTTGGGTAACCATGTTGTTGTTTTCTCCATTTCTTGTAACTTAAGCAACACAGTTATCCAAAGTTTTGCTCAAATAGCACCAAATTAGGCAAGTAATCATAATACCCACGTTTTTTCCACTATTACATTGCAGAAACGGAAAATCGACCTTCTCACCATACAAAAATTCAGTTCATTACTTCAATTCAAGTACTTCATCGATTGTTTCTTATCAGTGAAGTACTAGATTTGTAGTAATGAGCTGAATTTTAGTATGGTGAGAAGGTCAATTTTCCGTTTCTGCAATGAAATGGTGCAAAAAGCGTTGGTATTATGATTCTTTGCCTAATTTGATGCTGTTTGAGCAAAACTTTGGGAAACAGTGTTGTTGTTTTCTCCATTTCTTGCAACATAAACAACATAGTTATCCAAAGTTTTGCTCAAACAGCATCAAATTAGGCTAGGAATCATAATAGGACAAATCGGTGAAGTACTAGATTTGTAGTAATGAGCTGAATTTTAGAATGGTGAGAAGGTCAATTCTCAGTTTCTACAATAAAATGGTGCAAAAAGCGTGGGTATTATGATTCATTGCCTAATTTGATGCTGTATGAGCAAAACTTTGGATAACTATGTTGATTATGTTGCAAGAAATGGAGGAAACAACAACACTGTTTCCCAAAGTTTTGCTCAAACAGCATCAAGTTAGGCAAAGAACCATAATACCCATGCTTTTTGCACCTTTTTATTGCATAAACGGAGAATTGACCTCACCATACTAAAATTCAGCTCATTACTACAAATCTAGTACTACACCGAACGTGCCCCATACCCACGCTTTTTGCACCATTTCATTGCAGAAACGGAGAATTTACCTTCTCACCATACTAAATTCAGCTCATTACTACAACTCAAGTACTACACCGATCGTGCCCCATTGTTGCACGATTTCCTTGCAAAAATTCAGCTCATAACTGCAAATCTATGTAATATGTAATATTCCTTGCAAAAGTACGAAAAAAACGTGTGTAGAATGTCCTGTACTGCTTCGCAACTAAGTCACTGTATAAACAAACTTCGTCACACTAATTAGGCCTTGCCTCCGGTTGTGCTGATGTTGTGCTTCCCGGGACCCATCGCAAACGGAGCACTTTTTTCTGTTGTTGACTTTTCACTCTCCAATTCCAATCTGTTTGCCTCCTCCGCATGTAAACGGAAGATGTTGATATCTCAATATGGCGAGTGAGAAGTAACCATCATCTCCATAGAGTACGACTGCGATTTGATTGTACGTGTGGGATGAATTAATGCCGAATATTGACCGCCACTGGCTACATTAAATGGCAGAAATGGCAGAGGTTGTTATTGCGCTAATAATTATATCAGTGGCATCTGTTATTTCGGTCGGCTTCCATATGCTGAATAAAATACATGTCGACACGACATGTAAAGCTGTGAAGTTTAAGTCATCATAAAAGAGCACGCACTTTTCGTTGCCTTGTGAAAGTTATGTTGGAATATCACGCGTCACTAATAAAATTTCGGCAATGGATTTTCGAAATCTTTGCTATCTTAGGTGTCGATCAATAAAAATTTAACATTATCAATTTTGGAACACAAAGCAATCTCCTATGTCTACGAACTTCCCCTGGAAAACAATGAGCACCGCGGCGCCAGTTTTAGATTTCGGCGCTCTGAACTTGCTATATTTGTTACACATATAGATGGCGATCACGACTATCCCATCACAGTCACCATCAAGCGTGTATCACCCCCTGGTCTTCTATTTTCGACTCCATAGCCATATCTAGCGAAACCGAGTGTATACACAGTATAACTGCCGCATTCGCCTGGAATAACTAATTAGACGACAACCGATTGGAGTCGGTGACGAATCGTTTGACTAAATCTGCCAAACCGCAGACGCACGACACTGCCCAATTCTAAGAAGAACCAACCGCAGAAATTCCAACAGCTTACAAATTATTTTCAAACTAGGTGCGCAGCTTATTTTCGTCTGTCGCGTGAAACTGGTTCAAAGATGTCACTTCGGAATGCCTGTTTCGTTCCAGAGAGTAAGTAATGAGTCCTCGGAGGGCGTTTCGGTTTCGAGTTCCTCGAGTCTCGTTTCGGAAAAACCTTGATGATGCTATTAGTGTGGAAAAACGATGCCATTTGGATCAACCGGGAATCTACTTCAATGTGACATCCAAGACGACGACGAAAAATCAGTTGAGAAGTTGGAGGTACGACTTACGAGAATGGGAGTCGACTGCAAGTAGTAGCCGGCTAAAAATACTCACAGCTCGTGAATTTGCTCGACTTCCATCCAATCTCCAAAAGTGGTAGGCTGTCGGGCAGATTTTGTCGCCATGTCGTGCCGTTCCTACTACGAAAAGCAGTTGTACTTGAAATTGCAGCTATAATGATGTTGCGGGATATGAGGGTAAAATCAAAGAGGGAACACAAGTGGTTACGACTTCATTCGAATAGGGCAAATTATATATGAAATACATGCAGTTCATTATCATGGAGTAAATGAGTGGTTCTCAAATGACACAGTTCGCAAAAGCTGGTTGAATCACACGTTCCAGAACGGTTTTGAATGCAAGCAGGAAAATCCATCACTTTATCGAAGTCTTCAATGAGTTTCGAATAAACTGGACAGTTCATCAGAAACCTAAGCATAGGTTTGTACACCGCCAAACGTTGCTTCAGTCAGCCTGGTTAGCTTCGCAGAAACCCGTTCTCGGCCATGATTTCTTCGTCTATACTTTAGTATACCGCTTTGAAGTCGATAAACAGGAGATACCTTGAGACCTAGTATTCACGGCATTTCTGGAGGTTTTGTCGTACTGGTGAAGATCTGGTCCGTTATCGACCGGCCGTCGATGAAGCCGGCTTGATAACTTCCCACAAATTCATTCGTTTTAGGTGACAGACGACGGAAGATGATCTGGGATAGCCCTTTGTAGTCAGCGTTCAAAATGGTGATCGCTCTGAAGTTCTCACATTCCAAATGGTCGCCTTTCTTGGGGGCAGATTACCTCTTGCTTCCACTCCCCCGAAAGCTGTTCGGTTTCCCAGATCCTGGCTATCAACCGGTGCAGACAGGTGGCCAACTTTTCTGGTCCCATCTTGATGAGTTCAGCTGCTCTCTAGACTTCTAGAGTTATTTTTTGGGGGATTCTGTCAGGTATTCTACCAGGAATCGGAATTAATCAAGAAAATCATTCTGGGTTTTAACCAAGAAATTCTCTTCAACATTAATTCTTTAAAACTTTGCAATACTATTCGCTGGAGGAATTCCTCCAGAAGTTCTTGAAGTAATTCTAAAAAATCATCAGGTAATCCTGGCGAAATTCTCTGGAAAAAAATGTTCGAAAAAATTTTGATTTCTGAAGAAACTCCTGAATGTTTTTTTTGTAGAAAACAAGAGGAATTTCTAAAGAAATCACTTCAGGAATTCCTGGAGCAATCCCTGGAAAAAATCCCGGAGCAATCCCTGGAGAAATTTCTGAAAGTAGGGTAAAAAAGAACTAGACTCCACCACTGCTCAACAAATCACAAATTCCATTTTTTATGTATGAAGTGGCGAAGATTAGAGCAGAATTTTAGAGAGGCAAAGTCTAGTGTTTCCACCCTATACCTGGAAGGATTCCTGGATAAATTCCGGGACGAATCTGTAGGTGAATTTCCGAAGAAATCTCTTGAGGAATTCCTAGAAGAAATCCTAGTTAAATTTCTGGAGAAATTCCTGGAGGAATTCTGGAAAGAATCCCTAGAAAAATTTTCTGAAGAAATCTCTTAAAAAATTACTAGAGGAAATCATAGAGAAATGTTTGAAGAAACCCTTACAAGAACTTTTGAAGAAACCCCTGAAGCAAATCCTGGAAAAATCTCTTGAAGATCCTGAAAGAATGCCTGGAGGAACTTCTGAGCAAATTCCTGTTGTAATCCCAGCAGGAATTCCTGGATGAATTTTTAGAGCAATACCTGGAAAAATTCCTGGAGAAATTCTTGAAGAAATCTCTAGAGGAATTCTGGGAGGAATTCAGTGCGCGAAAATTGCTCTGTCATATTGCTATCGACAAGTGAAAGTGTTTAGTTTTGGAAAACATTGAAGTTTTGGTGATATAATAGTTGTAACATTAGTTTTGGTGCAATAAAGTTTGCAGCGGAGACTCGAAAATGGCTCCCCGAATCATTGGAATTGTCTTGGCAGTGTTGTTTTTTTTTTTTGCGTGATGTGCGTCCTGTGCGTCGCAACGTGCAAGTGTGGGTGACCGATGGAGGCTGTCGGTCGGTCGGTCTGCAGACAACCGAAGCACGTGTTCGCTGGTGAAGAATACGAGAATTTCAGTTTTTTTTTTTTTTTTTTGCTGTAAAGTTGAATGTGTTTGGAGTGGGTGCCCGTGAGAGCTTTGATAGTGTGATGACCGCAACGCGGACACGGCCATACGCATGGAGGTGTACGCTGTGTATTTCTTATTAGAGTGGTTGCTTGAACGGTATCGTGTTAGTTAGTGGGTTCATTTTCGGTGCGGCGCCGGCGGAGTGGTGAACTCATCGTGTGGAATGAAATGAAAACGCGCGTGGAGTGTTTCTTCGTTATGTTGCGCGACATGAACTTCGGGATTGGCTACGACGCGACTTACTTTGCTATGATGTGAAGTACTAGATCTTCGGATAAATAAGCATGAATTGTACAGTGCACGTTTGATTTTTGTTTCATGTTAGGAAGTCGAACAGTTGTTAAGTTTTATACGCAGAATGTGTAATGAAATGCCGGTTCGTACATACATGTAAATTTTATGGACCGAGTACGCGTTCGGTGATATTTTACTATTTTTCGTCATTTGAGTGTCGTTCGTCGGCGTTAAATCGACTATGGATCATTGAGTGGTATGGTGGAGGATACCGATCTACGGTTTCGTGAGTGTATTTGTTTTTTTTTTCTCATTTACGTTTGTTAAATGACCTCCGGCAGAAAACATGGACATCCAACGATAAAGAGATGGGAGCACTTAAACGGGTGAGTTCGTTTCATGCTTTTGTTTTATTGTGAATTGCCTGATTAATGTTAACTAGAAAATAATATAGAGGTTGAGGATTATATTTCTGCTACGGTAGTCCTTTCAGACTAACATTAATTTATCCATTGCTCAAATTATTGCATATTATTGTTGACATAATTGTTTTCAGGCATTTAAAAAATCTACAGGATCGGCCAATGCTGTTATATTTTTCAGTATCGTTTTAGAGATCTTTTAGCATGTTTCAGCATTAATCCTTGTTGTTATTATATTACATGACGGACATACACATCAGTCACTCTATAGCTTTTTTTCGTTACGCTGTTAGTACACAGAGTCAAATATTTGTCCGAAAAGAAACCAATGCTCAAACATCTTGTTTGATTCGATCGAATTTTCATTAGTGTCAAACTGATGTTGTTTCTTGAGTTCCTTCCTTGTCAAATATTTGACCCTGTGTACTACTGGCCTTACTTTGTTAATAGTCGACTCAAATTTCCAGTGAAATGCTGCACTGTGTTTCAATAGTTTGGGACAATTGGACGCTGGCGAACTATACCATTTTGATGCATGAGGTAACAAATACAGGGTAATTTGTACTACGTCGTTATGTTTTCGTGCATATTCTTTATTTGAAAACGGTTTGAAGTGTTATCACTGTTTAGATATTTTCATTCCAAGTTGCATTCGATAGAGAACGTTGTTAATCTTAAACAAAATGGATTCCATATAAACGCATAATACTACGTTGAAGTAGTTGATTCATTAAATTATTTATATATAGATATAGCTGTGGTTCAGCTGCATAAGACGAAGGAGCGGTTGCTGGTTGGCGTAAGAGGGAAGTTACTAAAACATTCTTTCGGATAATTTCTTCTCTCCCAATCGTATCGATCTGCAAAACTTTTCAGGAGAAGCTGCATTTCTATGAGAATTCGTATGTACTAAACATTCATAACTAAAAACATTTTTCTTCATTGATAGGAAAATTTATAAACATCTGGAACTATGCGATATACTATCACTTTCCATTCGGATCTAATTTTATTTATTCAATGGACTGGTACTTGTGGATCATATTAGATTGTCTGTTAACATGCTTGATGTGGCTTCCATGGACAGTCTTGTCGGTTTGATGATTTTATATACGTAGTACTTCTTATAAACGAATAATATTCCTTTTCTATTTTTTATATATCTCAAGCTTTTGTCGTACTATACTATAATATATGCGTTATATTTTATTACATTATTAATTATATAACAAATATTTAGGTTTTGCATCAGAATATCTTTGAAGTTGTTAATAGACGACGTTGTGGATTGCTAACCGGAGTGACGTGAAGAAATACTATAACGTCCTTGTAGATGGGTTCTTCTATTCTATCAGTTACATGTATTGCAGATTTCATTATCCATTTCGCTGGATCAAATTGTTGTAAAGAGAATCTCTCAACTCTGTAGGTTTCACGTAAGTGTCAGGTCCGACACACCCCCTTTGGTCCTTCATACAGCGATAGGCTGAATCCAGAATGGTATGAAATTCACCTTACTGTATAGTCGAACTGCATGCTGAGCAAAATTCAAGCTAGAACGATGGCTAACCACATACATACATGCATACAAAACACTTTCAAATGTTTTTTTTATTATTAATACTTTTTGAACACAATTTACGATTGCTGCAATACTTCTAGGTCGAACGTAATAATACTACTCATAAGTGAAAAATATTTCAAAAAATCATCTATTTTATTTCTTTTATCCATAATTTATGTTAGTCCATTATATATTTTATCAATTTTCATTACATTTTACTATATTTCACTACACTATATTCCATTATCAATTATACAGCAGCTATCGTGATGACATTGTTTTATTATTATGATGTTTTCTCCTACCATCTAGGTCGTAAAATGGCTAGTCACCGAATAAAACCCTGTCCAATTAATTACAAATCAATACCTCATTTTATTTCGCTAATAACATTACATCACATTACATTACATTACATCACATTATATTTGAAAATTATATTTCATTATTATAATATATTTCAATATTATATTTCATCACAGTAAATCATATTATTGACTATATAACTATTTGGGGTTGGGAGGGTGCATCAGGGCATCATTGAAGTTGAAACTGTGCGACGGAGTGGATTGCCAGCCGGAGTGTGGTGAGAAGTAACTATAACATCCTTGTAGATGGGTTCTTCTATCCCAACAGTTGCAATGGATTTGACGCGCCCTTCTTGTGACAAACCATCCCGTAGAAAGCTTGACAAGTAATGTAAATTTAATTATTCACCCTGTTGGATCATACTGTTGGAAGGAGATTCTCTTAAACCCGCGGATTTCGCGTAAGTGTCTCTACTTACGGGTCCGCCACACCCCCTTTTGGCCCTTCATACTGCGGTATGTTGAAGTCAGTGTGGTAATGAAATTGATCTTTACTGTTAAGTGGAACTGCATGCAGAGCAAGACTCAAGCTAGGATGGTGGCTACCTACATACATACATAGGAATTCTGGGAGGAATTCCTGGAGAAATTTCTGAAAAAAAGTCCCTTGAAAAGTTCCTGGAAGAATCCTTGAAACAATATCTGGAGGATTGCCTGGGGAAATCCCTAAAAGTTCCAGAAGAATCTCTGAAGAAACCCCTACAGAATTTCCTGGAGAAATTGCTGACATAATTTCTGAAGAATGTCCAAAAACATTTCCTGGAGAAACTCCTGGGGTAATTCCTGGGGAAGTTCCTAGAGAAATTCCTGGATAAAATCCTGGTGAAATACCTGGAGGGAAACCTAGAGGTATTCCTGTGGGAATTGCTGGAGGAATCCCTGAAGGAATTCCTGGAAGAATCTCTAAAGAGATTCTTGAAAGAATTACTGGATTTCTGAAAGAATCTCTAGAGGAATTCTGGGAATATTCAATTTCTATTTCTATCACTTTTCTGTTTCTGAAAAAAAAATCCTTGAGGAATGTAAGAGAAATCCTTGAAGGATTTTTTAGAGAAATTTGTGAAGAAATCCCTTATCCTGGAGAATTGATTGGAAGAATTTTTGAAAAATGCTTAGAAGATTTCCTGAAATAATCCTTGGAGGAATTTTTGGAGGATTTTCTGGAGGAATCCCTGAGTAAATACCCGAGCAAATTCCTGAAGAAATTCGTGAAGAAATTCCTGGAGGAATCTCTGGAGGAATGCCTGGAGAAAGTCCTGAAGGAATGCATGGAGGAAACCTTGGTGGAATTCCTGAAAGAATTCCTGTGGGAATTCTTGAAGGGATCCCTGAAAGATATCCTAGAGGAATGCCTTTGGGAAATCCTGAAGGAATCTCCAGAGAAACTCCTAGAAAAATGTTTAGAGGAATTCCGAGAAGAATTTCTGGTGGATTTTCTGCAAGAATCTCTGGAGAAATTCCTGGAGCAATTTTTAGAGAAATCCCTGCAGGAATTCCTGAAGAAATTTCAGGAGGAATCTCCTAAGAAATTCGTAGGGGAATACCACGAATAATTCCTGAATAAATCGCAGATGGAATTCTTGGAGAAGTATAGAGCTACTAATTCGGCACTGCAGTCTTGGGGAGTTAAAACGAAAGTTTTAGATTTTTCCCAACGTTCCGACTCGTGTTAGAGTCTGCTTCAGGGGATAATTCTGACTATTCGTTTTTCGTTTGGGGTGACATAGAACTGTTGGTGTCTGAACTGTTAAACATTGGATATTTGGATATTAAGCGAAACGTAGCGGTTTTCATTTAATAGAGCAATTGTTTTCTTTGCACTACACTTCTGTCAGAGGTAACGGATAGTTTGAAGATGGTGGCTCATTTGAATAGCCAGAATCATCCCTTGAAGAAGACTCTAACACGAGTCGAAACGTTGGGAAAAATTTAAAACTTTAGAAGCAATTTCAAGAGGAATTCCTAAGGAAATCGCTAAACAGTTCCTGGAGAAAGTACTGAATAAATTCCTGAAATAGTTCCTCAAAGAATACAAGGAGGAATTCCTGAAGAAATCTTTAGCAGAGTTCCAGGGGGAATCTTTAAATGAATTTTTAAAATAAGTTGTTCCAGAAAAAATCACAGAAGGAATTCCCGAGTGAAGCCCTGGAGAAATTCTTGGAGGAATCTCTGGAGGATATCCTAGAAGAATGCCTGTAGGTATTCCCGGAGGAATCTCTAGAGAAACTCCTGGAGGAATTTCTTGGAGAATTTCTGGAGGAATTCCTAGAGGAATCTCTAGAGGCTTTTTTGCAGGAATCCCAGAATCTTAGGAAGAATTCCTAATGAAATCGCAGTTGGAATTCTTGGAGAAATCCTGAAGGAATCCTAAGAAGAGTTCGTGAAGGAACTCCTTGGGGAACCCCTGTAGCAGTTCCTGAAGAAAGCCCTGGAGAAATTCCGGAATGAACCCCATAAATCTGGATGAATTATTGTTGGAATCTTTATGGATGGACTCCCATAAGAATATTTTGTACGTTTTAAGGAATTCCTGGATTATTTTTTAGATAATCTCTGGTAAAATTTCTGAAAGGGTTTTTGGTAGATATTCCTGCTGAAATACTGATATTAGATATTCCTGCTGAATTACTCTAGTGGAATTATTGGAAGAAGAAATATCTGAACGAACACTCGCAGAAATAACTTAAAGGATCTCTGTTGACATTCCTTTGGGAATCCCTGGAGAAATTCCTAGAGGAAAAAAGCACTGGAACAATCACTGGAGGAACCTGTAAAGATATCTCAGTAGAAATTCCAGGAGGA
Source organism: Aedes albopictus (assembly GCF_035046485.1). NCBI lineage: Eukaryota > Metazoa > Arthropoda > Insecta > Diptera > Culicidae > Aedes > Aedes albopictus. The sequence continues at coordinate 19,148,101 of NC_085137.1, forward strand.
ACGTCTGGTGAAACCCCTAGGTGCATTCTTGATAAAATTTGGAGCAATCCATGATCCATGCTCCACTGAAGGAAGCTATGGAAAAATCCTTGATGAATTCATCGATGCATCCTTGCAGAAGTATCTGTAAAATTCTATGATGAGATTGAAGTAGTTCTTTGGGAAAAACATTTGGTGAAATTTCATGTGGTTTTCAAGTTAAAAAGGTTTGATAATTATGGATAAAACCTTAATTTAATTAGAATAGTTAATTTTTCGAGATAATTTTTGTGGAGCTTTGAATTATTGCTAATCTTTGAGTTGCCTTAAAATTTCAAAACACGCCCATGATTCCTGCAGGTATTTGTGCTGCAGGACTTCCTTTGGAAACTTTGGTTTTGAATACTTCTAAGAGAGTTTGCTGGAATCTACCTTAATATTCGTCTTTGGAATTTGGAAGTTGCTTATGGGAGTTCTTGAGAAGTTTCTTCTAGAAGTTCTGCATGAGCTATTTTAGGAGATCTATCCAGTGTTCCTTGTGGGAAACCTTTAGGATTGGTAAGATTCTTCTAAGTTTTCGGGTATCTCTGGGAATCCTTCAGGAGATCCTCAAGAAATCCCTAAATCGAATTGCTGGATCCCAGACTAAGCTCCTGTTCCTCAAAGCATAGGTTCCCATACTTTCAGGTCGCGCGACTCCCTATTGCCAGCAGACGTAGCTTTCGCGACCCCCCATAAAAATTCCCTCATTTTTTGTTTGTTACAGTACAATATTTTACTGTGTCTCGCGACCCTCTGGATGGAGGCTGGCAACCCCCCTGGGGGGTCGCGACCCACAGTTTGGGAAACCATGCCTCAAAGGAACTGATTACTAACATAAATACTATATTCCCAACTTCTTAAGAGGAATTTCTGTAATATTTTCTGAATAAATTCTCAAAAGAAATCCATTAACCCGGGAGCGGTCGCGTCGTGTACTGAGTACACAGACCATGAAAAATGCACGCTTGTGATACACAGCGTGAACGTAGTGCCGTTGCAGGTAGTCGAAGACGTGACTGCTCGAGGGTTAAGAAATCTGCAGGAATCCACAGAAAATCAACAAGGTTGAATCCCAAGCAGGAGCTACTGAAGGAATCTAAATAAGATTTCAGTTTTCGAAATCGAATCGATGAAATATCAATAAAATTGATAATCAGATAAAATTGCTGAGCGGAAACCCCGGATAAAAATTCTGAAAGAATCTCAACAACGAACGCTTTGAAACGGTTCTAGAATGCTCTGACACACATTGATATGCTTTGAAACGTCTCTGTAACCCCAAGTAAATTTCCTTGAATGCATTGAAACGCCTCTGACGCCCTCTAAAATCCCTTTGAAGTCTCGTGAAACGCCCCGAATTGCCTTGAATTGCCTTGGAAACTCCCCATGGAACCACAGCTAGTCTGAAAACCTCCGAGGCCCCCTAAAATATCTCTCAAATGCCCTTGAACGCCCTAAAATACATTTAAAACCTTTGAATCCCTCTGAAACCTTTTCGAAATCATCTTGAAGCTCACCTGAGAGCCTACAAAGCCCCATCAAGTCCTTATGAAACCTCCTGAAATGCCCTGAAATGCCTGGAAACGCCGGTGACACCTGCCCTTTTCAAACTCCCTTGAAATCCTTCTGACCTTATCAGCTTCTAAGAACCCTAGCGCCACGTAGTTAGAAAAGTTTAAAAAGCGAATCTCGATTTTAATTGTTTTTTAGATGAAAATTTTCTTTCCTCTGAACAACTTTGCAAAAGACATTTCTATGTGGTTCAAAATGTGAGATATATGAACACTTGAACCAAACCGACAGCTTCTAAGAACACGATCGCGACGTAGTGAGTGAATCTCGAACTAAATTGATTTATATGTGAATGCTCTCAGTCTTCTGAGTAACTTTGCCGAATACAGTATCCTTCTGGTTAGCTTCTTCCTGGAGGCATTTATCTACCGAAAGAGGCGCGTCTGCTGCTTTCGCTTCTGTCTGTTCTCTGCAGTCGGTTGAATTCTATGCTGCAGCATTGCCGCGCTGCGTTCTTCTTTTTGAAAATGCTTTGAACTGATAGATGGGCAATTCTTGTTGAAATCAGGCCATTTGGGATTCTTTTTTTTTCTCTAGAATAGGATAGAAAAGGGTTAAAACCACTTTGGCTGGGTAGAATTGATGGTGCTTACTCAGATGAGTCTTTAAAAGAATTTTAATAGAAATATCTGCATGTATTTCTGGACGAATTCCCGGCGGAATCTTTTGGGGAACTTTTGAAGAACTTTGTTGTGGAATCGTTAGAGAAGTTTCTTGAAAAACTCCTTGAGGAATTTCAGGAATATCTCCTTGAGTAAACTCTGGAAGAATTCCATAAGGGATAGATATCTAAAAAACAGAAAAAAAAAATTGGCAGTGATAGAAATGCATTACAATCAACCACTAGGCCAACCAATTAACATTTTATTCACAATATTAACGACCCCAGCCGGCAGCTGGATTTCAATTGTTCCAATTTCGAGCCATTCCGAAGGCTCGTAAAGTGCGAGAACTATCGATGATGCCAGAACACTCTGCCTAGTGTGGATATAAATTCGTGTTCATGAATTCTAAATGCGTTTCACCGAGTTTGTTCCGTTGTACGATTGAAAAGTGATGGGCGGATATGGTGTCGACATGCTTACTAACTGCTTATGCTTCGCGGTTTCGTTAGTTGAAGAGGATTTTATGTGTAGCTGAAGTTGGTGCAAACGCTTTGCACAATTGATTCCAGTTCTAAAGCTATTGATAGATTAATCACATATTCTAGGCGAATGATTCTCTTCAGAGTAGTTATAACTTATAAGTCGTTATCATTCATCACTTGCACCATTCCAAGTGTTTGTAAAGTTCTTACAAAGCTAACTGATCACTGATGACCGGAAAGGTTGCTTTGCTGATGGACTCACCTGTATTTGTAATACCTCGTTCGGCAGCGCAAGGTACATACTACAACTACATAGACTTGCAATGATTTATGATTCCTCAAGGGTCCGTCAGACATTTGGCGACAAAGCAAAAATTGCATTCATCACAACTGCATATGCATCCGCACCACCGCACCGCACCGGTCTTTTGTAATTCCTTTTATAATTAAACAATCGATTCACGACGCCTCCCATGCAAAGAAAATAAGACACATTCTGACTCGACAAATCGAATAAAATTAGCTTTATGACCCAGAAAGCATCGTAAATCACGGAAAAATATGATCACGACCCGTCTATGGGAGCGGGTGGCAACCGCAGCATCAGTGCCATGCATGGCGCTGGAGAAGCAAAGTGTGCCTCTCTAATGTGCGATGAAGCATATTAACGTAAATTTTCCTCTGTAGTACGTATCCCTTCAGTGCGGTGGTGGACGCCAGAGATCGAAGCACACGAGACTCCATAACCAATGAAGATTATGTCTTATTAAGGAAGTTTACTTCCACCTCCGGTCGGGCCCTTTGGGTGAACTTGAAGAAGATGTCTTGAATTCTTGAATAGATAGACAACAGGAATTGTGTTCTTTCCATGGCGCCATCCTGTCTGCACGTTTCTATTACAGACGGCGCGCGACAAGACAAAGCGATATGTTCGGCTCAGTATATGAAATATTACTTTTACTTGACGTAGTCGCAACTTTAATGAACGAGAAGAGGACCATAATTGTCCATGGCCAAAGAACGTTTAATCATTTGCTCAATATCTTAAAACACTAAGACCGTTCGCAATGCTGTTTTATTTTGTATGGCGAGTTTTAAAAATTTTAAAACTCGCCATACAAAATAAAACAGCATTGCGAACGGCCTAACTGTGCTAAGATTAAAACTTAATAGGTTTAAACCTGAAGGAAGATATACGTGCTGCTGTATGAATATAACTCTATTCGCAACGCGAATGATACACATAAGCAATTTGTAATGTTATTACTTGTACGTTACTACGATAATTCGGTCGGATTTCCATTAGGCTGCAATTAACCTGGCGGGCCTGTGCGATGTGCATAAATAAGTAGCTTGTGAGTGAGTAATATAGATGAGTAATCCCTGATAGTTATCTCCAATTTTTATGCTCTCAGAAATTGCAATCAGCCTTGTGGATTATTGATTGTTTTTTATGTTAAATATGTAGATTTTGTAACATAGTTGCGTTAAAATAGACAAACAATGTAATGAGATTAGTTTTGCCATTACGTTGTGAAATCATCAATTTTTCACTTAGCAAAAGAATGAGAAAACGGCCCACTTTTTTCACCCAAGAAAAAGTGCTGACACATTTGGTGAAAACTAGTATTTTTCGATGCTTTTGCCAACATAAGTTTATGTTCATTTTCGATTGTGTCAACAATAGCAGCATGAACATTCACTTGTTGAAGAGTTTGTCATATCGATGGAGGTTATCAAACTTCTTTATCTTGCGATCCATTTCTATTTCTATGGAGTTTGGAGACCTACCAGCACTCATAAAATAAGTAGGTAATTTCAGAAAGTTGTCACCACATTCTGCAATGAACACAATTTATCGCGTTAAGGAACCGCCACCCTGATTCCGTTTATATCGGATCACATTACGTAGATAGCAAAAAAGAACGTTTTCCTTTAACCTTCTTCGGGCATTAAAAAAAAGTTACGAATAATGCATTTGGGGCCATTATGACCCAGAAATTCAAACTCTTATAACATGATGTTTTTTCACCAAATCAAATGACCAATGTCTTATATCAGCCATTCTATAGAAAAACGATATAGTGCATCTCCGATTGTCGTGAAACTTTGTGGGCTTGTAGTTCTTCGGAAATAATTAGACCCCTATTTTTTTATTTTGTCATTAGGGTGAACAATTTCATATAGGGTGGTCCAAAAAATCAAGGTTTTTCAAAACTAAAAATTTTCAAAAAATCGTAACTTTTGAACCATTTGACCGATTTTAAACTTATTTTTTTTATTTGAAAGCTATTGAATTGTAGTTTTCAGAAAAAAATACGTTAAACGGGCTAAAATGTAAAGAGTACTATAAAATATGCAAATATATTAGTTTTTTTCACGTTTTCATGGTCTCGGGACCAAAGAGGTACCCTGGTTTTTATATTTTTATCAGAAAATTCAGGAAATTTGGCGTAACATTTCAAAAAATCAGAAATGTATGTTTAAAATCGGTCAACTGATGCAAAAGTTACGATTTTTTGAAAATTTTTAGTTTAGAAAAACCTTAACTTTTTGGACCACCCTATATGAAAATTGGTCACCCCAATGACGAAATAAAAAAATACGGGTCTAATTTTTCCGAAGAACTACAAGCCCACCAAGTTTCACGACAATCGGAGATGCACTATATCGTTTTTCTATGGAATGGCTGATATGATAGATAATTTCGTCAAGAATGTGTTGATATGTTGAAGCAGTGGTTCCGGGAGCATTGGCCACCGGGAATCTGCGGGCACCATGTCAGACATGTAGGATAGCACTACATTTTGCCAGTAGTTGTGGAATACCTCGCGTTCTGAATGACTTAGAAGGAAACTGTCTTCAGCAAAGTTGCTCAAAAGTCTAAGAGCTTTCGCATAGAAAATTTAGTTCGAGAATCGCACAATTTCGTTCGCACAATTTAGTTCGAGAATCACTCACTACATGGCGCTAGTGTTCTTAGGAGCTTCCAGTTCAGTCTGAACGTAGTATATCTCGCGCTCTGGACCACTTAGAGGATACTGAGAGCTTTCGCATAGACAGACAGCAATTTAGTTCGATAATCACTCACTACGTAGCGCTAGTGTTCTTATGAGCTTCCCGTTTAGTCTAAACGTCGTATATCTCGCGTTCTGGACTGCTTAGAAGGATATCGTCTTGGGCAAAGTTATTCAGAAGACTTTGAGCTTTCACAAATAATACAATTTAGTTCGAGAATCACTCACTATGTGGCGCTAGTGCGCTTGGGAACTTCTTCAATTTCTTTAAAAATCACAAGAAATTCCTTTGGAAATGATTGGGAAATTCCTTCAACGTTTTTTAGGAAACTTGTTTTAGAATGATTTCGGAAGTGCCTTCGACAACTAATTCGGTTTCTTCTTGGAAATTTCTGCTGCAACGGATTTTACTTCAGGATTCCCTTGTGTAATTTTAGTAGCAATTCCTTTGAAAAGTCCTTCGGTTATTTTTTTAGGGAGCCTTCAGCTATTTCAACATTCAAACGTATTTAGAAATTGCTTCTTGAAATATTCCGGCATTTTTTTTTTTTTAATTTCTTTGGCAAACACTTTGATTTTTGGAAATTCTTTAGGTAATTCCTTTGAAATTTTCTCGGGCCATACCATTGTGTTTTTTTTAATTCGTAAGAGAGTTTCTGATTGAACTTCCAAAGTAATAAACAAAAACGGAATTCTGTAAGGATTTTCCAAAGGAGTTTCCAGAGGAATACTGAAAAAATATTTAACCTTTCAGCACTCGCGTCAATTTTTGAAACGCGAGCAGTCGCGCGTTGTACTTTGTACAACACCCATACATTCTGAAATATCTGAGGATCCTGATTGTTTAGAGGAGGACTGTCTTTGGCAAAGTTGTTGTAAATTTCATGGGCTACTTGATGCTGACAAAGTTGATTCGTAATACGTCCACTAGGCGGCGCTAGTGAGCAATATCATGTTATATCTTATATCTCAGGATCCTAATGTCTTAGAAAGATGGTGTCTTCGGCAAAGTTGTTTGGTAAGTCATCGGCTTACAGATTATTGGCCGTTTAATTGGAAATTCCACCACTAGGCGGCGCTAGTGAGCAAATAAACTTTATATTCTATGTATCTCGGGATCCTGATTACTTAGAAAGATGGTGTCTTTGATAAAGTTGTTTGGTAGGTCAAGGACTTACGGATGATTCGCAGTTTAATTTGAGATTTCACCACTAGGCGGCGCTAGTGAGCAATTTCATGTTATATCTTATATCTCAGGATCCTGATGTCTTAGAAAGATGATGTCTTCGGCAAAGTTGTTTGGTAGGTAAACGGCTTACAGATTATTGGCCGTTTAATTGGGAATTCCACCACTAGGCGGCGCTAGTGAGCAAATAAACTTTATATCCTATGTATCTCGGGAACCTGATAACTTAGAAAGATGGTGTCTTCGACAAAGTTGTTTGGTAGGTCAAGTACTTACGGATGATTCGCAGTTTAATTTGAAATTTCATCACTTGGCGGCGCTAGTGACAACGTAAATATTATATATTATGTATCTCGGGACCCTTATTACTTAGAAAGATAGTGTCTTCGGCAAAGATGTTTGGTATATCAAGGGCTTATAGATGAGTGACAGTTGCGCTAGTGAGCAAGTAAATTTTTAATCTCATGTAGCTCAGGATCCCGATTAAAAAGGCACGGGACACCGTCTTCAGCCAGAGGCTGTACAGACTGAACAGAACTTAACACTAGACCAAGGACCACGACATACATTACATGCACCAGTGGATAGTATGGTGCGGTTACACGCTTGGTAACGCTAACCGAACGGCCACGAAGCTCCACTTTACTCAGAAAGATGGTGTCTTCGGCAAAGTTGTTTGGTAGATCAAATACCAAATGGAGGAAAAGTTACCTCTCGTGCCGACCTTCTAAAAGATCGAAAACTTACAGAAAGTTGTCCGTTTGAATCGTAATTTCACCACTAGATGACGCTAGTGAACATAAAAAATGTATATGCAATAGTTCTCAGGATCCTGATTACTAGAAGAGAGATGGTGGTTTCGGCAAAGTTGTCAAATAGGTTAAGTGCATTTGGTTGATGGGTCGTTGAAATCAATATTTCGCCAGTAAGTGGTGCTAATGAGTATGCAAATTTTATATCTTATATGCCTCCGAGTCTGATTACCTGGGAAGATGATATCTTTGGCAAGGTTGGTTGGTAGATCAAGGGCTTTCAGTTGATTGACAATTTGATTCGTGCTTCTGCCACCAGAAGACGCTAGTTGTAAATTTGCAGAAGCATGAACGTGTTATTATTCATCTAGAAAAAAATCAACGAGCTGCAAATTTTTATACTTCCGAATGTTGTGAAAATTTGAAATTTACACAACTAGTTGATTATAATTTGTTTAAATTTGCACTTGATTGATTAATTTTACATGAAATTAAAGCGCTTAGTAAAATATTTAATATCTGACCGTCGTATTTCAACATACTCTATCTTAAGGTTGTCAATGTCACGGGATAAGTACATCCATCCTTTATCCACCAAACAACAATGTTGAAGACATCATCTTTCTAAGTAATCAGGATCTTGAGATATAAGAGGTGCAAAATGGGAATGCTCTCTAGTGCCACCTGGATGTGAAATTGCACGTCATATTTGTCTTCATCAGTTAGTGTTTGATCTACTAAACAACTTTTCAGAAGACACCATCTTCCTCAGTAATCATGTGTCCTGAGACACATGAGTTATAAAATTTGAATACCCACTAGCGCCACCTAGATGTGGAGTTTCAAATCATACGGCTCTCCATCAGTTAGTGTTCGATCTACTAAACAACTTTGCTGAAGACATCATCTTTCTAAGTAATCAGGATCTCGAGATATATGAGTTATAATACTTGAGTACTCACTTGCGCCACCTGGATGTGGAATTCCATATCATACTTGTCTTCATCAGTTAGTGTTTGATCTACTAAACAACTTTGCAGAAGACACCATCTTTCTAAGTAATCAGGGTCCTAAGATTTATGAGTTATAAAATTTCAATGCCCACTAGCGCCACCTAGATGTAGAGTTTCGAACCAAACGGCTCTCCATCAGTTAGTGTTTTACCAACCAAACAACTTTGCCGAAAACTAAGTACTCAGGATCCTGAGTTATATGGGATAGAAAAAATACATGCTCACTAGCGCCGCCTATCGGTTGAAATCTGAATTTCTCAGATCACCTCGCGAAGGCCCTTGATATCCCAAGTAACTTTGCCGAAGACACCATATTTCTAGATAATTTAGATTTTGAAATACACTAATTCACATTCAACTGTCTATCTTAGGGGCTGTCCATAAACAACGTGGTCATTTTTTTGGGACTTTTCAATACCCCCCCCCCCCCCGCGTGGTCATTGGTCCATACAATTTTTTTTATTTGTCCATACAAAATGGTCATTGGCCGAACCACCCCCCCCCCCCCCCCATTGACCACGTGGTTTATGGACAGCCCCTTATCTTAAATATACATAGTACGTTCATCATATTGCGATTTTCAATTTTCCGCATTATAAGGAGATATACTGTTTTCAAAAAAGGTCTTATAATATTCCAAATAAGATTCCTGTAGAATACATTTGGGGTTGACATCGATAGAAAAGATGGTTTCAAAGTAATAGTCGATAATTCTCAAGTGTTGTACAAAGTACAACAGCGCGATTAACGGAAGGTTAAAAAATTGCAAGTAGCTATCGAAAGAATTACAGAATATTCCGTAGGATCATAGCTTTGGACCTCTAGTTTCAGAATCTATGCGGTTTAAAAAATTTCATCTTGGGCTTTTTGATAATTTTGATATTTTTTTCTTATTTTCCCATACAAATATATAAAAAAAAAGTCATTTTCGTCCCATATAAAAATGTATGAGAAAAAACCCAAGATATGTGATTTTAAACCACGCATTTCCTGAATCTAGAGGTTCCAAAACATGGTTCTAGCGAATAAATTTTTAGGTACATTCACTTTTCATAAATAATAATATTTCCCTTTGGAGAAATTCCTCCGTGACTTCTGCCAGACTTCTTATCCTATTTCAACTCTTTCAGAAGTTCCTCCACGAATCATTTTAGAAGTTTTACTGAAAATTCTTCCTCAAGTTATACCGGTTTTTTTTTTCTAGAATCAGTTCGAGAATTAATTGAACGTTATTCCTGGAGTTGTCCCGAAGTTTCCCCGTGAAATCATTCAAAAGTTCCTAAATTCTTGCTAGAGTAGCTCGTAGAAATAGCCAGAAGTTTCCAGAGGTTCTTTCCAGAAGTTCTTAAGTCTTCGGGAAATAAGGTCGAAATTTCTCGTAGAATTCACACGAAAGTTCCTCTAGGAACTATTCCGCGAAGATCCTCTGGGAATGTTCCTGGAAAATTTTTCTTTAGTTTATCCGAGAATTCTTCTGGAAGTTCCTCCTGGTATTCCACCGGATATAAATCCATGATTTTTTCTGGAAACTTCTCCCATTTTTCTCAAAAGTTCCATCGGCATTTTTTTTTTAAATTACTACCAGAATTCTTCCAGACAAACTTTCAAAATTATTCAGAAAAATTCTCGGAAAGCATGCCGTAAAAACTCTTGAAAATATAATACATGTATCTGTTCAGATTTCTGAAAGAATTTTGGAAGAGCCCAGAACAGCTTTTGAAAAATTTATTGGAGGTACTCCTACAAGAATTCTCAGGAAACATTTCCTCTGAAACTCCTGGAGAAATTCCAGAAGAAACTGCTAGCGAAATTCCAATAATATTATAAAAACTGAGTTGAGTGGCACATGAGACTTAACCCTCGGGGCATTGGATCGAAAGTCGATTTTCCGATCGCTATGTATTTTCTTCTTATTGGTATTTTTTTTCCTTCTAAACCATAGGGGGATAAATCTGCTCAACAGACACCCTAACAGGAAGGTTAGGGTAGTGTGGGGTTAAGGCCGTCTTCTACAACACTAGTAAAAGCCAGGACTACTCTCTCCTCGACCCACTAAAACACATTCCTATGGTCGCCAAACCCTACGTCTCTCCGGAACCACCAAGAAGGTATTGCTTCAGAGAGGGGCTAGTGCATATTGCACCCTCAAGGTTAGCTGCCGTAGCCTAGCAGCAACGAACATCGATGACTCGCTCTGGAGAGTCCATCACGGTAGCATGCTGGCGCTTAGCCAGTTTCCCGAGTGGTCCTCGCCACTCCCTTTGTCCTCGGAAGGCGGGCAGGGTCAACCCCGCCCGCGCCCAACTGCTTAGCAGACATCAAGAACTGATGCCCACTTACAATTAGTATTATTATTGATATTAGAAAGGTAAAACGTACTCCTGTAAGAATATCCAGATGAACTGCTGTCCTGGATATCAAACCCACGACTCCATCCATCTGAAGGAGATTTGGATTATGAGTGGGAACAACCATGTGTTTTAGTGGAGTCGCGTTCAGTTCTGAGCCTTCAGGGGACGGATATAGTCAAGTGGCTTCGTAGCTTGGAAGGAAGAAGCGTCTGTCTTGCGAATTAAGAGTCATGGGTACGATTCCCAATGGAGCACGTGGATTTCTTTTCACAATTCGAATCCTATTTTGTTCACCAAACACGTGTTTCTGTTGGGTGCATGGCTGTCATAGCATTGAGCGTTGTTATATGAATTGGTCTGATGTATAATACATATGATACAAATTTTTAGTAAAACTATACAAGCAACTATGCTTCTCCATAATTTCGTTCATTGTGAACGCGTGGTGGTTTAGGATCCGTATGAAGATATGATGTAAATCCAATCAAATGAAGTGCCATATTGATTGATTGATTTGTCTTTATTAAAGAGACTTTCAGCCCTTGGAAGTGCCATATGCCAAGTCTCTATCAACTCTATCAACAAGATCAAATTCATCTTGAAACCAATCAGCATTCTAAATGAAAGGAATACTGAAGTTATTTTACAAAATATAAATAAATATTTGAAAAGTATACATGTCCCATGAAGGACTGCATAAATAGAATCTAAAGCAAATCAAAAATCATTCCAGACAAATCATCAAATCTATAATCCCTGCTCAACATCATGGATTGCTATTTATTGCTCACATTTAACCTACTACCTGATAAATAGATCGTTTCCCATTACTCCCATATTTACGACTTGCTACTGTGACGCTTGTCTCTTTTAGAACGACGTCACTCAGATCGTCCCGAACCAGCTGTTATAGGTACTACCAACGTACACTACGAAAAATCCGCGCCTTCCGCGAGAGGAGGGGAAAGAGTAGCTAGCAGCTAGAACTAGGTAGCCGCTCGCTACTCACCGCGGCGGCGTCGTCACCCAACATCGCTTTCGGCGCTTCCTAGCCGGCTTGACTGAGCTGTGTGGGGAGCAGAAACAGAAGAAAAACGACTCAACCTCTTGACTCGAAACGCGTGCTATTCCGCCGCGCCGGCCCGGGCAACGCCGGGCCGCCCGCCGATGATGGTGGTGGCGGTGATTAAACAAACTCACTAAACATTATTTTCAGTCTCAACCGGAGCGTCGTTCTAGTCAGAAGGAGGTTCTCGCACCTTCCCGCGCGGCGTTACCAGTACGTCTTCAGGTGCGCTCTCGAACAGCGTGCGTTCGGACAGTGGAAATGCGTTGGCGCAGTGATTGAAGCCGTGCCTTGAATGACATCTACCTACTCACGGTTGATGTTGTTGTTGTTACGGAATTTTAGTGGTTTCTGTGGTTCCCGACCGGCGGCGATGTGTCGACCGTGTTGCTCCAAAAAGTGAAATATAGAGCAGTGCTGCGGTCTAGGCTATCGAATTCGTTTCTTGAGAAATTATTGAGTGAATGTGCGCGAAATAGTGAAGGTTCTGCAAGGGCTTTCGAAGGAGGGTTGGTGTTGCTGATGGCGCGAAATAAAAAGAGGTGATTTTATTCTTTATGACTATCTTCAGAATTTCGATCAGGACTGTATCGAAAAAAGCTATTAAAATTCTACCAAAAAACCCATGTACCGATTTTTCAATCTAGTTTTCAATTAACTTTTATCATACTATGTACAAATTCACGAACTTGTAAATGTTAAATCATTCAATACATTGAAGTACTTAATCCTTTGAAGCCGATTTTTTTCCATGCGTTATTATAGGGTTTTCTCACGTGTTTCTGTGGTTTTGGTGCATAAAAAGGTAAGAATATGATACAGAATTTTTTTTCTGCATAATCTAGGCAATCCAAACTGTTCTTGAGTTTAGATACTAAAATCTATGGATGTAACGGTACTTTTTCATTATAAAAAACCACCATATGTAATATATCATGTCCAATAAATCTTCTGAATATTCAATGGACATCATTAGTTCAGCTTATCATCCAAACAATTATGATGTTAAAAATCTATAGCATCTACACAGCAAATGAAGTTTCTGTTTTGCCTATATTTATTTATTTATTTATTTATTTATTTACATATAATCCATCTGACCTGAAAGTCTTAATGAATAAAAACAACATAACTAAACACAATAACATTTACAATATGGACGAACGATTAATCTTATTTTTAAAGCTTTGCGACGATTCTTCGAATTCAAAAAGATCCTCAACCAACGTGAATGTTCGTATCATCTTCGACATCGGATCATTAAAACCATATGTTGTTCGGTGAAACCTGGCCGACAGTAATGCGCGTTGCCGGAGAGGTCGCTGAATAGCACGGATGTTCATCATGGAGAGGAGATCAGGAGAGTCAACTTCATTCCTTAGCAATTTGGCCACAAACATCGCTTGCTGAACTTTACGCCTTTTCTGTAGGGTGTCTATTCCAAGCAATTGGCAACGAGCAGAATATTCCGGAAGATTCAACGGATCACGCCACGGCAAATGACGAAGAGCTAGACGGATGAACCTCCGTTGTACCCTTTCAATCCTCAGTGTCCAGGAAATATCATTCGGCGTCCAAACAATAGCAGCGGTCTCCAGAATTGGACGAACTAGTGCGCAGTACAAAGATTTTAAACAGTAGGGGTCAGTAAAATCTTTAGCAACTTTCGAAATGAATCCCAATTGTCGATTGGCCTTGGCGATTACAGAGGCATAGTGGTTTTTAAACGTCAGCTCCGGGTCTAATACTACTCCGAGATCGGTTATTTCTAGAACTCTTTGCAGTGTTGATCCATTGATTTCGTAGTCAAACAATATTGGCTTCTTTAAGCGGTGAAACGTCATAACAGAGCACTTTGGAACACTGATAATCAATTTATTCCGTTGGCACCAATCAACGAACTGATCAAGCAAACTTTGTAGACGGTGGCAGTCTTCTACTGATCGTATTACCAAATAAATTTTAAGGTCGTCGGCATAGATCATTTTACAGTTCAAACCTAGTCTCGCAGCCACGTCGTTGAAATAAAGTACAAACAAAAGCGGACCCAAATTGCTCCCTTGGGGCACTCCAGATGAGCTACAGAACGTCGACGAAACGCAGGAATCGATTTTGACTCGGAGTTGCCGTCCATTTAGATAGGAACTGAGCCATGATGTGAACGTGTTCGATGCTCCTAACCGCTTAAGCTTAGCTAACAGCATGTTGTGGTCAATTCTATCAAAAGCCGCTTTCAGGTCAGTGTAAATGACATCAACTTGCGCTCTGTCCTCCATAGCACTTATACAAGTATTGGTGAAGCAAAGCAGATTCGTTGTCACTGATCTCCCGGGCATGAAGCCGTGCTGATCGCTTGAGATGTAATGCTTCGACTGACTGAGAATTGCATCGCTAACGATGATCTCAAACAATTTCGATGTTGCTGACAAACTCGTAATTCCTCGGTAATTTCTAACATTTCTCCTATCACCATTTTTGAAAACGGGAAACATAAACGACTGCTTCCAAATTTCCGGAAATACGCCATCAGCGAGAGACCGTGTAAAAATGACAGAGAGTGGTTCAGCCAGAACAACAGCACAGCGGCAGAAAAGTACTGACGGAATGCCATCGGGACCTGGTGATAACGAGCTTTTCAACTTTTTAGCGGCAGCGATGACCATCACTGGTGTAACAGCAAAAGTCGTCAGATCAATGAAATCCAATGGTACGCTCGAGGAGGCAGTCTCGGATTCAATTTCGGAGGCAGGAGCTTGATCAAACACAGATGCAAAAAAATTGGCAAAAAGTTCGCAGCGTTCAGCGGTAGATTTTGTCTCCACACCATCAAAAACAACATTGTTAGGAATAGACGAATCTTTCCTTTTACTGTTTACGAACTTCCAAAAGCGTTTCGGATTCAGCCGGAGGCTAGTCTGGACTCTCATAACGTGCGCTTTGTACAAAGCAGTATTCAAACTACGATACTCATTACTGGCTCGCTGAAACTTTAGTTTGCTCTCGGACGATTGTGCAATGCGATGTTTTCGTTGACTAGCATTTTTCTCACGTTTCAGCTTCCGAAGCAAAGGCGTACTCCAGGCAGGCGAAACCGGTCGTCTTTGAAGAGGGACATTGATTTGCAACCACTGATGCACGATGGAACAAAAGTTCGCCGCCATCTCGTTGACATCCTGACAGATGTTTAGGCAGTTCCAGTCAAAAGCAGAAAAGTATTCACGAAGAGCGTCATAGTTGATCTTGCCAAAATCTAGAGCAGGTTCATCGGTTACAGGAAGCGGATCGTTGGTCTCCGGCCCACTTTCGACAGAAAGCATCATTTCCAGTGGAGGATGATGCAGATCAACTGGCAACAATGGAACAGCAGCCACATCAATGATAGGGTTACAGTTGCACGAGCGAAAAACAAGATCCAATGTCCGATCGTTGTGATTCCGATGATAATTTGCTTGAAACAAATTCAAAAAATCCATACCGTCGATCAAAGCAGCACTTGCGGGTGTCACGGATGAGTTCCCATCCAAACGTACGTCACCATCAGAGCACAGCAACCACTGAAGACGACGTTGGTTATAGTCGCCACAAATTAACACTTGGTCATCACATGACGCATAGTCACAAAGCTCTCGAACGGAATCCACATGCTCGTCTATCAAATCTGCATCACAACTTCGGTCAGGCGGGATGTAAATAACACCCAAAAAAAGTCTGTTAGGACCAACAGTAGCCTCCACAAATACCTGTTCCAATGCTTCACCGCGACGCATGCTAACTTGTATAGAGTTATGTTGCATAATCAGTTTGGAGCATAAAATACTTTTTGATATTCCTGACTTAGGTTTATTATGAACGCAACCCATACCCAAATTCAACTTTCAGAACAATTGGTATGCCAATTATGTATTTCGTTTCTCCAAACTTTATGGTATTCAGGATGTTCTAGGTTATCAATAAAGTATTAAATACAAATATTCTAATAGTCCTTAATAGAGGACTTAATTTGCAACAAATTTGCCGAAGGCAGTGTTCTGTATTATTATATAAACGAGTGAATTCATACAGCCACTTCTATGTGTGGGTCATCAAAGACCCCTCCGGTTCCAATGTGTTATAACTACTTGAAATAGGTTTGAATATATTCATAAATAAATAGTTTCAGCTCAGTTACTAATCAATGATCAGCATTAACCCTCCTAATGAATTAGAATTATATCTAACCCATGTAAAATGGAATCATTTTTTACCTCAATGCCCTAAGGCTAAACAGTCGTACATATCCGTTGGTAATACAGTCCTAAACCGCAGTTACCTGATACGAAATGGAGAAGGAAGGTTAGTAGGAATCAATCTTGAATGCCTACTTGAGAGAGTAACGGAGGCCTCTGCTTCTCTCATAGACGTCACAGGAAGTTAAGTGTTATTTGTGATAGGGTAAAGGTCACAGTATACGTTTTGTCGATGCTTGTAGGCATCACCATTTTTTATTTAAACTAAATATATGCAGGAGCAAAATCTTCTACCTATACGAATTCCAGTATTCTCGATAGCAAAGTGTTGCCTTCCATTTGTGTCTCCCAGACAAAAGTATATCGCACAGGAACAAATTTCGAGTGAAAAGAAACCTACAATCGCGAACTATCCTATTCAACACAACGTGGCCCGTTAACCATAATCCTAAGGATGTTGGGGTCAATATGATCCAGATAGGCTCGCTGAACGAACACTGCGCTATCGTGATGCGCCTAGCCTAACACCTTAGAAGGGTTCAAGTGGCCAAGTAAGAAAAATGTAATGAATACCAATGATCACTTTTCGTGGTAAAATAACCGTATGGCATAGTGCCGCCACCCGTTCCTCAATTCGGACATATTCTTCAACAAACAACGTTGAAGAGAAAAGATGTGACAACAGATTATTCGAGACTACGAAGGTGGATGATCTGGGTCATACTGTTTCTAACGAGTGTATCGGAAAGTAGTTGAAAATGTTCAGGATGCTCTGTCTCGAAGCTGGTTTGGTCTTTTCATTTCGGTTCTTCTATGAAATCTTCACAATATAGTTAAGTTTAGAACAGCTTGGAAAAATTTGGTAAATGTTTAGTATTATTGAAAAAATGGTTAAATGAATACACCTCACAAAATAAAAATCTGCACAAAATGCAATTTTGTTAAGATTTTTCAACATTTCAAAAATCTGTAGCGCATAAAATTTGTACGATAAAAAAATCAGGGAAATATTGATGCTTGTTAACAGTTATGTACACATAACATATCATTTAACACCGACTTTCAAAATTCATATTTTCGATAGAAAAATATCCTGTATCTACAAAATGGTCCACTCCAAAAAACGTCTATTTTTTGGTCAAACTTTGAAGATCTGCTTTCAATATCTTAAAAGGTAATAAAATTCTAATTTTTGCTCTAACTTACTCGTCCATAAATCAAAAAACATACCCTATTTAAAAAATGCGAATTTTCCATTTTATGTATTTTTTATTTCCGTAAACATGATTTGGAGGAGCATAGAAAAAAGAGGTTCCTCAAAAATGGCATTTTTTCATTTTTAAGAATTGCGCTTAAATGCAGTGAAGATTTTTCTCGAAAAAAATAATTTGCCTATATCATGAGGATTCTGGAGCTTATTATATTTGCACAAAAAAGTTAACAATGTTCGAGCATTATCGAACATTTTTCGCAATTTCATTTTTTTAGAAGGTGTGCAAAAATTTAAAAACATGCGTTCAGTAATCTAGGTTAAAACCCCAGTTAAAAGAACATGTTAAGAAAATCATAAAAGCCATTTATTTTTTCAAGGATTTATACAGTACCTCCAAAAATAAAATTACTTAAAAGTTGTATTAAACTATTTTTGAGGTTATTGTAAACATTTTCAACTACTTTACGATACACTCTTTACGAACGGGGTTTCTTATTGGCATATGACTGAAAAGTTACATTGGCAGTGGGATGACGAGCTGAACGGGTTTATTCCCTCGAACGTTTCATCGGAGCAGGAACAGTCTCTCGTCGAATCCTTGTTCTCTATCGGCATGGGGCAAATCAACAGCAACGGAAACATCAATAGACGACTCCTCGATCTGGTCTTCGTTAGTCTGCCTGAGCTCCTTGATCTAGTTGAACCTCCCGTGCCTCTTTTACCCATTGACGATCACCACGCGCTCTTCGTTTTACTTCTTGACGTGAGCGAAACTGTTCCAGCCATGCTTGAAGAGGATTTTGACAGTACCGGCTATGACTTCTACAGGTGTCATTTTGATCAATTGAAATCAGCTTTCAGGGAGGCTGATTTGAGCTTTCTCACGCAGTGCGGAACGATTGATGCATTATCTACCGCATTTTACGACAGGATGTTCGCTTCATTCAGCTTTCAACAAACCTTGGTGGACTGCTGAGTTGCGGCATTTTGGTAACTTACTGAGGAAGGCTCGTAAACGATTCTTCCTCTCTAAATCGGAAGCCGATCGAATCGCTCTTGGAGAAGCTGAGTCAACCTACAAATCTCTTCTGCAATCTACCTACAACGGTTACATATCAGGGATTCAAGCCAGCGTCAAGGAGGATCCTAATCGTTTCTGGGATTTCGTGAAATCACTGAAATCCTCGGCTCGCGTCCCTTGCAACATTAGCTACAGCGAAAACCGGGCTAGTTGTAATGGTGAAGCCGCTAACCTTTTCGCCGAATTCTTCGAGAATGTTTTCTGCAAATCGTCTCCCGTACCTCGCCAAGACTGTTTTTCGCATATCCTTTCGTACAATATCAACTTTTCAGTTTCCCAGTTTTCTCCGGAAGATGTGCTTAATGTTATTTGCACCCTTGACTCCAAGAAAGGATCCGGAACGGACGGCATACCACCACTGCTTCTAAAAAAGTGCGCAGCTGAACTCGTAATCCCTATAACACTTCTTTTCAATCGATCGCTTAGTGAAAGGACATTCCCTTCCATTTGGAAAATTGCAACCATCGTTCCCATTCACAAATCAGATAATGTGAACCAAGTTGAGAACTATCGTGGTGTATCCATTCTGTGTTGCTTGAGCAAAGTTTTTGAAAAGCTGATGCATAATGTTCTCTACACTGTTGCCGCGCCTTTAATCTCTGAAAATCAACACGGTTTCATGACACGCCGCTCAACGTCAACTAACCTGATGTGCTACGTTCCTTCACTGATTAACGAAATGGAAGCTGGAGACAAGTGGACGCAGTATACGTCGACTTTGCAAAAGCATTCGATACGGTGCCTCATATTTTGATAATCGAAAAACTCAAACGCATCGGCTATCCTGACTGGCTTTCGGAATGGGTCTTCTCGTATCTCACCGGTCGTTTGGCGCACGTAGTTGTCAACTCTGCAAGGTCCTATCAACTTAACATTACATCCGGAGTTCCTCAAGGCAGCGTGTTGGGTCCATTGTTATTTAACATATTTATAAAAGATTTGTGCTTACTGCTTTCATCGTTCAAACTTTCGTTTGCCGACGACCTCAAATTCTATCGCGTAATATGTTCGCCGGTCGATTGCGACGCTTTGCAAAAGGACATCAATGCCTCATTGGTCTGGTGTAGCGACAATGGTATGCGTGTCAATTACGCAAAATGTAAAGTCATATCCTTCACTCGCACAAACAATCCCGTTCGTCACCAGTACAGCATAGAATCTGCAAACCTGGAGCGTGTTACCTCTATCTGTGATTTGGGAGTTATTCTTGATGTTATGTTACGGTTCAATGAGCACGTGCGAATTACTACCGCTAAAGCCTTCTCAGTGCTAGGGCTGATCCGGTGTCATACCTCAGAGTTCACTGATATCTACGCCTTGAAAACACTCTATTGCAGTTTAGTGCAAAGCATCCTCGAGTATGCTGCCCCTGTCTGGTCTCCTTATTACGCCGCACCGACACTATCCATTGAACGCGTGCAGAAAAAAATCATTCGTTTTACGCTACACCACGCCTACTCCCTTGGAATGACCCGAACAATCTCCCTGACTACTCAGATCATTGTAAATTGATTAGCTTGGAACTGCTGTCGGTTAGGCGTGTAGAGTTGCAACGTCTTCTTGTCTTTGACATTCTAACCGGTACCATTGATTGTCCTACTCTTCTAGAACAAATTCCTTTTTATGTTCCTCCGCGGCAACTTCGACATGTCCCCATGTTTGATGTCTCTTTCCACCACTCCAATTATGGTTATAATAATCCGATTGTTTCTTGTATTCGCGTGCCACAAAGTTCAAAGCACTCTCATTTTCTGTTATAACTAGTGCTGGACATCATCCCCGCTAACACAAATGTCGCGTCTGAGGATGTGCGGTATGTGCTGGCCACCCTTAGACATATCAACCTGTGGATGCTCTCGAGCCGCTACAGGTTTCGGTTGACCACTAGCGCATTCGCCGAAGCGCGAAAAAAATGCCATAATTGCCATTACATGTCCTTGCCCAGCTGCCTCGATTTCATCCAATCTTTCACTTTTCCGGTCATACTGTTAGTTTTACTTCTTCTATCGACTCGCCGTATAACACGAGGGTAATGCCGTCGACAAGGCCAACCAAGTTTATACCCGGTGGTAGTGCGAGCCTCAATACGTTGTTATTCGTCGATATCCGTAGTACCGGGCCGAGGATTGACCCTGAGGTATCCCCACGGACTCCTAAGTGATGTATGGTGCACTTAAGGGCGGTCCAGCTGACGCTTCATTAGGAGCGCTGTCTGGAGGTTTTGGTCAATGACCTAACAGCGTCCACCGTCTAAGTCTATCGTTCCTTCCAGAAGTTATCTGACTTGTTATCCGGGAGCCCAGGGTCATCTGACCTCCTGGAATAGACCATCTCTCTCGTTTGTCGGGTGAAGATCACTGCGTCCAGATTTTAGAACTATTGTGATATACCCTATTTGCTGTGAGGTACGCAAGATATCTCAGTAACATGTTTGTCACTGAGATACCTTAGTATCGACTGAACTTAAGACCATCTATTATGGATGAATAGAGATCCTGATTTACAGTATGTGATTCCTCCATTCTGGCGAGACTAGCTTTATAAAGCCAACCACGTCCTTGGGGGATAAATCCATATGTCAGCACGCCCTAAGAAAGGCTTGCTGAGAACTTTGAACCTACATATGTTAGGTGAGTGCACTGCAATAGCAGAGGATGTGATCTGATGTTTCTCTCTCCTCGTCACAGAAGCGAAAATTTTAGGTTAGGGTTGCTCCGATCTTTTATAGATGGTATCTGCAGCAGTGTTGGTAAAAACTCAAATTCTCAAATCTCATGCTTGAGTTGTTCCACGCGCGATTCTTGACTCTCCAAACTCACCGTCGAAAAAATCATGCATGAGTTGACTCGCGATTTCACTCATTGCTTTATTTCTTGGTACTCTTACAGTACGGACCCGATTTTGTCAGCCCCATTTTGCGACGAACTTTTTGCTCTCACTATCTAACGGTCAAACTTTGATCAATCCATTTAAGCTCATCATCAAACTACTGCTGAAAGGCAGAACATACAGAGATAAAAAGTGTGAATATCAGTTTAGATTTTCGACGGGAGCAAAAAATGTGTTCCGGAAAGGGGCTGACAAAATCGGGTCACTTATGTATTACTAACATCGATGTTTTTAGGATTATATGATAGAACAAAAGCAAACCTATCGTACAACAACATTGGATGTCGTTCAAATTGATTTGGATTCGTTTTACAAGCGAACGAGATTTCGGTGCTTGACTCGTGAGAGCGAGATTTTGCATGAAAATCTCGCGTGTGAGAAAACGATTCAGAATCGCGCGCGAGTTTGCTCACGCAGGAGAGGTTCATGAGTGTGCTTTGAGTATTATTTTACCAACACTGATCTGCAGGGGCAGTGTCTAGTTATTAGACCGGTGTAGATGTGGTATAGACCATAAGTCTCGACAGTCAGAACGAGCAACGGCGTAGCCAGCTTTTTAATTTTTCTTGCTTACTCTCCTAAACAAACACGAGAAAGAGCGTGATGAAACCAGAGACGAATGGCCCCTCTCTCCATCCTTCTCTTTCTCATGTTTGTTTAGGAGAGTGAACAAGAAAAAAGAAAAAGCTGGCTACGCCGTTGAGAACGAGCCTCCATGACCGCTTCAATGGCTACTGTCGGAATTCCATCTGGATCTGGGGTCTTGTTCTTCTTGGATGGCTACGTTATCGAGATGAGTTCCTCGATTGTCACCGGAGTAACCTGGATTCGGCCATAGTTTACAGGAGCCCATGGTCGTGATTTTTTCCGCAGTCAAGTTCGCAGATTGTGAACAATCCACGGTACCCAGTTACGTAATTTTTTATTAGTACTTTTTATTTTACACAAAAGACAATTTACACGGAAAAAATACACGGTAATCAATATTATTTGGTACCGGACTGGATACATAAAATTTAATGGTTTTCTTTGATATTTACATACATCGAAGCCTTGAAATTAGTCTGTGGTTCTACCATCATCCTGGGTGTCTACTATTGCTTTTTTCACTGAAAATTTTCGTTGCTTCGTTTAATTTAATGACGTTTTCTTCCAGCGACGGCTTCCGCGATACAGCAAACCGCTAAGTTCCACACTAACACAGCAAGAAATCTGTCAATATTTACTTAAAACACGTGCATTTTCAGCGAAATGCTCTATTTGCATGAAAACAATCCACTTTCACAACTAACGGATGACGGCCGTCAAATACCAGGATTACCAACTGTCCGGCGACTGCTGTCACGTCTCTGTGTCGCCGAATCTGGCGCTGGGTCTTCGGCGCGGAAACCCAAATGTGGGAATAAAATTTTGGGGTTTGCGCGCAATACTTAACCCTTCAGACCGCGCGCTGTTGTAAAAAGTGCAACACTACAAAAAATCCTCGCTCATCGTAGGGTCAAGTGGGGTAAAATGCCATTTTTCAAACTTTCATCGTTTTCAATGATAATTAGTCTCATTTGTTAGGCTTTCTAAGTGGTAACAGCAACTAGACAATATTTGCTCGATTCTTCAGCAAAAATATTCACTAAGTTTTTGTATTTTCATCGATTTTTAGCGACTTCAAAAACTGATTCGTAAAACGTAAGTGGTGCAAAACGACCATCTGCCGTGGGGTAAGATGCCACTTCATGAAAACATTCAAAAATTACGTCCATCAGTTTTCGGGCATTTCCGACTCCTTTTCCCCCCTCTGTCCCGCTTTTTCGTATACTCAATAAATGGAGTGTTACCCCCCTCCCCGCAAAACGAAGGTCGTAATATTTGAATGGCCCCTAACATGAAAAGCGTGGACATCAACAACCATGCGTCTCCATACGTGCCTCAATCTCGTTGGAAACACTTGGCTGGTAATAAAATCACCAGAAAACCTTAATTGCAAGCACGAAAAACCGGAAGTTGCCAGTTTTCATTGGGAAATCAAAAGATTTTTCGTGGGTTTCGTGGCCTAGCTTCTAGAAGAATGTTCGATGCAAACGTATCTTGACACCATTCACCAATACTAATGATCAAGTCCCATTCAGGAATGATTTTATGAGTTGGGCCATTTTACCCCATCTTGGCATTTTGGGCTCTGTTCCCCTACATGGCGCGAGTGCGGTGAAGTTTTAGGACAACACAGGCGCGCGTCCTGAAAGGTTGTAAAAAACCTTGAGTAGTAAAGCTCGCCACTTTTTATTCATATGAGACAAAAAGTGACGAACTTTATTACTTGTTAATCTACCCAAAAGTTTACTACATTGTTGGTATGAATAGAAAAGCTTTTGAATACTACATATTTCTTGTAATAACTGTAAAAACAAATACTTTTTTTTCGTAATTCTGAAGGTTCTTTTGAAAAAAATTCCAGATTATTATTCGAAATGCAAGTTAAGTGAAGAAGGAAAATGGAAAACCGTGTAAGAAAAATTAAAAAAAAATGAAATTTCTCTTCAGTTTTTTTTTCAGAAATTCAGTCAGGGTTTCTTTCTAGAGCTTCTTATAAGAGGTATTTTTGGAATGCCTTCCAGGAATTCTCATAAGATTTCTTTCTTATTTTTCCTTGAGGGTCTTCCAGCACTCCTGAAGTCCAAACAATTCATTCTGGAGTTTTTACGGGGATCCTACATAACTTCTAATAACGGAATTTCTCCTACAGTTTCCCTCGGGATTCCTCTTGAAGCTTTATCTCAATTCCTGCCGGTGTTTCTATTGGGAATTCCCCAGGAGATCCACCCGAGATTTCTCCCAGAGTTTCTACCGGGTTTATTCCTGGGATTTCTAGTAGAGCCACCCCCCCCCCCCTTCTTTTTAGCGTACGTCTCGCTTAATGAATACTCCATCAAAGTTTCTACCAGGACTTCTCTCCTCGGATGTTGCTCAGATATTTTCTGAATTTATCCTGGACTTTCTCCTAAGATTTTTTCCAGACTGCCATTTATGACTTTTTACAGGAGCTATTGCTGTTATTTCTCCTGGAGTTCATCCCGTGATTACTATCAGAGCCCTTTCCAAGCTTTTCCTCGTAGTAGTTAGGATTGCTTGCGGTGATTATTTTTACAGATTTTTGGAGTTTTTACAAAAGTTTGTTAGAAGTGTCTCCTGGGTTAACTTATGAAATTCCTAGGAGGAACTACAGGAAAAGTGCCGCGAGGAAGCTTCAAGAGAAATACCTATCAAAAATCTTTCTGGATGAAATCAATCGAAAAAATTCTGAAAGAATCTCGCAAAAATCCCAAGAGAAACTGTTGGAAAGCTATCCCGAAAAACCATCAAAAACATTGTTGAAAGAACTTAGCATACATATTTTTGAGCAATCCCACGAGATATCCTGGAAGCCCTGGAGCATAGCGGGGAAACGTCTGTAAAAAATCCTCGAGATACTTCTTTCCGTGAAAAACTTCTACAGAAATTCTGGTAGAAGGAACTATTTGTGGGAGCAAATACGTTAAAAACCTCTGGATAAAAACTTCCCAACAATCATTTTTATTGTACAAGAGTGGAACGAACCTCATTTAACCTTCCAGGACGCGCGCCATCAAGCAGCTAAAACTGCACCGCGCTCGCGCTGTATACGACGAGCGAGGTTTTTTGGTAGTGTTGTACTTTTTACAACGGCGCGCGCGCTGAAGGGTTAAGCAAACTTTGCTTAACCTTCCGTAACTCGCGCGGTTGACTACCTGCGTTAGCACCACGCTAATGCTGAGTACAAAAAGCGAGATTTTTTCAACGTGTTGTACAAAATACAACAGCGCGATCGCTCGTGGGTTCAGAAAATGTTATTCAGCTTTCCCAATCAATGTAACCGCAAGGTTCTTTGAACCAAACGACCAAGGCAATGCAAGGACTGTGTCGAAAATATGCTTTGTGAAGGCACTCTAGTTGACCTGGGTAGACCTTAGAATTTTCTAGGGGGATTTTAAAATTTTATAATTCAAAATAACCCTAATTTTATAAAATCGCAAAGTTCACATGATTTATTAGGTATCCTAGAAATTGGGAGAACTAGGTAAAACCAGAAAAGAAAAACTCTGCCAAGTCTCCAGGAAAAAAATGATAAATTCAAGGAAAAACTCGGAAGAATTTTGCGAGATTCTGCGAAATAATTTGGAGGAGAAATTGCGGTAGACATCGAAGGAGAAATCCCGAAAAAAATTCAAAGAAGAATAATGGATAGAATTTTGAGGGAGTTCGGAACGAATTCTGGATAGTTTTACAACAAAATTTCCAAACAAATCTTCAAGGGAATTCCTAATCCTTGCAAGAGTCTTTGAGAAGTATTCATCAGAATAGCCAAGATATTCGGTACCTACCACTCGTTTTTATTAATCGTAATGTTTAGTTTTCCGTAGAATTTTCATCAAAATTCTAACATTACTATATTAACAGCTCTGTGATGTTTGTTCACGCCCAGCTTCAAAACTCTGGGTCAAGTGTCTGTGAGATTACTGATTAGACTCCAGTATGTTTTGTGGATGTCATTTATTTTTAATATTTCGATGGAATTGTCAAAAGCAATTTCTTACAATTGACGCAAAAGAACTTTTACAAAAATCAAGAAATATTCCTCAACCGATTTTTGCTTTATTTTCATAAGAGTTTTGCAAAAAGAGTTTTTCGAAGAATGCAGTGATTTTCTAGGATACCGTGATTTCGGGTGAAATTGATCACTTTTCATAGTTTTTGACTTTTATTTTTTGAATAGTTATCGATATGGTCAAAATTAATGCTTTAAAACAAGTACGACCACGGGTTTCATCACTCAACGAGGTTGAAACTTTTACTGCAAATCATTTTATTGCAATAAATATCATTTAAAAAAAAATCAGAAATTTTAGTTTCGGGGTGGAATTGATCAGTCAGTAAAATGTCTTTGAAGTGCTGAAAATCAATTTTCCATCTGAATTAACCATTCCAGAATGCGAAAAGCTTTGTAAAACTTCTACAAGTTTAGTAAATTCTAAATTATTTAAGTTAAAAGTTTAATAAATCTAAAGAAAACGCCAAAAAGTATGCAATTTCCATACTAATCAAGTCATTATATTAGCAAAAGTACAATTTTATGCATAAATATCAATATTTACAGAACTTTTGATGACGAAATCGGGTTTAGCGAACACTTGGCAGCTATAAACATTCATTCGAATATTTATTCCATGTGCGATACAGTTACGGTAACAAAAGTTTGAAAGTGTCTTTGAAATTCGCAAATTAGGCGCAGTTTCGGAAAATATTTAATTTAATATAGAAATATGTGACTAATTAGCTGTAAAACATGTAAACTCATCATTCAATAACCTTTAAGCTAGATGATGGTCATTTTCTACAAATTGTTTTAAGTTCAAAGCTTTATTTTTGACAAATAAAAATTGCCCTCATGTCGATCAATTTCACCCCACTGATCAATTTCACCCGAAATCACGGTACCTAATAAATCTTGTGAACTTTGTGATTTTATAAAATTAGGGTTATTTTGAATTATAAAATTTTAAAATCCCCCTAGAAAAATCTAAGCTCTACCCAGGACAACTAGAGTGCCTTCACAAAGCACATTCTCGACACAGTCCTTGCATTGCATTGACCGATTGGTTCAAAGAACCTTGCGGTTACATCGATTGGGAAATTGGGTCGTCCCTGCGTTCGTGAAATTCAAAACCGACGAAAAAATAGCAGTTCAATGAAATGCGCTTCGCTGGCTGTTTCCAGAGACTGCCACCACAACCACACTCCAGGTGAAGTGGAGTGCCGGGAAGTTGGGGTTGTCGCAAGAAACCACCAATAAGTACTACGAAACAAAGTATCATTGATTTTCTGGGAGGGGTGCGAGAGGTGACTACATTTTAACCGCTCCGGAGTTCTGTCCATGTGTACCTACCCGCAGTGATTAATGAAGTGTAAAATTAAGTTAAACAGACAAGTGTGCCGGTCTCATGGGACGATTAGGTCCATTGCACCTTCGTTTCATGGTGGTGCTACGACGCGGCGAGAAGGTGAACGTATGTGATCCAGAAAGTCAGACCTAGGGTCTGGGACCGTTTGGGCAGGAGCACCTATTTTGGGCACTTTCTGTTAAAACGCAATCAATTTCAAACCGATTGACTTGAATTTTTGCACATGGCTAGATACTGTGCGTATCTGATCGTGTCTCAAAACTTAAGCCAATCGGTTTAACGTGAATATATGACGAAGCCTCAAATTTTCAAGGGCACAAATCTGAAGAACCGAATGTCGGTTTGAGCTGAAAAGTTGATCGATTGGTTACTCACTGGTGACCAATCGATCAACTTTTCAGCGCAACCCGACATTCGGTTCTTCAGATTTGTGCTCTTGAAAATTCGAGGTGTGGCTTCGTCACTGAGTTATAGCAGCAAGTCACTGAGTTATAGCAGCAAGTGCCCAAAATAGGTGCTCCTGCCCAAATGGTCCCAGACCCCACTTAGGTAGTACCACCGGGCGAACATTCTTCTCCACAGTATATACTACAGCCGATGATGAGGTGCGATTGATGTTCCATCTCACTGCACTGACTGTATGTTGGTGCTACTTACTGGTTTTTGGCTAAATGTTTTCGGTTTCACTTTCGTATGGGGTTCGGCATTTGGTGTGAACATACGAGCTTACTGGGAATTATCATCAGTACATGAGTGCTGCGAGGAGTTTTTTGAATGATCTTTTAAGTGATATTTAAGGGGATCATCTATTTTCGGATAGTCTCGCCAGCTGGTCATATTTTTCGAGTGAAGATCTTCTATTAATAAAACGTGGAATAAAACTCTGGCAAACCTATTGGAAATTGACATTTACGATTTCGAATCTTCAATCTTAATGCCAAATGGTAACGCGTGTTAATCTACGTAATATTTGCTAAGAGTCTACTTAGCATTTAACATTTTTATACTTTCATATATACTTTTTAGATCAAAGCAAAACAGTTGTCGATGGAATTTAATGTTCCCAAACGGTGTTTCTAATTGATAGCATCATGTTCTATCAATCCATCAAACTGTCTATACAAACAACAGAAATTGACGATGAATCTAAACAAATCAACAATCAATCCGAACGGAACTACACCGAAACCCGTTTCGATGCAAACTGGCTTTGGTTCCGTTCAACGGCGGTAGATCAATGGAAACCGCGTGCATGCGAAACTGTGCAAATTAGTCATGGATTACAGCCGAAAATAGCAAACACCTTGCCCATTGTTGACAAATTGATCCAGTAGCGGCTGTAGGAAAAAAAACTATCAAATCGCCACACATGATTTGTTTGTAGTACAATGCTACCGCCACCCATTTCGGATGGTGCGGTGACCCATTGGTTCCGCCATGCTTTTGATTCCGGCATCTCTGGGTCGTCGTGCAGCGGTGCCACACGTATCCCGCTATGCTTTGCCTACCGCTCCCTGATCGCTACCATGATGGTACCATGGAATCCAGCGCGAACAGGTGAAGGTCCTCCACGCTCTCATAAAGCATCGTCGAAGAAAAAAAATCTCTGAAGGCAAACCGAGCTCGTTCGATAATGTGTGGCGCTGATGGTGGTGATCATGATGCTACTGGGTGTGATCAACTATCACACAGTGCACTATGGAATTTTTGACCGAGAAGATCGAAAAGTTATTGATTTTTTTGATAAGTTATTCTGTAGTTAGAGTAGAATCATGATTAAAAGAACTGTGGTTTCTGTCTCAAACAAAACATCACAAAAGAATTTTTGAACCAATAACTGTTTTGAATTCTCAAATTATCGAGAATCGAGATTAACACAAACAGAAAAAAGAAAAAACATTTTGTTTTTGCGGCTGACTATTTTAAATGTTGATATCAACATAATGGAGATGATAATGGTGAGCTCGTTCCATGTTGTTGTTTTTTTATTGTTTCAGTAATTTATAATTAGGTTAATCCAAATTTTGTTTTTACACTAAGGTCTTTTTTACACGGGGGATACGTTCCGTGTAAAAAAACCGTGTTAATTCGCGGATCCGTGTAAAAAACCGTGTTAATTTGAGAAACCGTGTAAAAAAAAATACCGTGCTAATTCGGGAATCCGTGTAAAAAAACTGAGGGAAATCTGAAAATATTTGAAATGTCCTCACCTTCAGATATCCGAGGTTTGTTTTAGAGAGTTAATAAGGAAAGAAGGGGGGGGGGCGGTTAGTAGTAAGGGTTGAATCTAGGGATTAGCGGGGAAGGGGACAAGGGATGGGTTATGGGGAGCAGAGTGCATACTGTTTCCAAGGAAGATCGCAGAGGATATTTTGGGGGTGTTAAGGACTGTCTAGACGGACGAAACGAAGGATCATGGAAACTGTCAGCACTCTACGGGTCCACGGAGCTAGGTGGTGTAGAGAAAGATGTTCCAGGACACCCAGGAACTTTCGCGAGTAAAGGCTTTGATATCTACGAGCTTAATCGATTGATTGTTGTTACATCACTGATACCTAGACTGATACTGTTCTACATCCTTCAGGTCTACGGAGCGTTGTTCTGTAAATAAAAAAATTTCAAACATGACCTCCAATTTTGATCTCCAAGAACTTACGCGCGTCTGTTAGGAACTAATTTCCACAGATGTTCTAGGTCTCCCAAGACTTCCATGAGTGATAGACCTGAAGATCTACAAGCGTTATCAATGGTTTGTTCTTACATTACTGACACAGTGTAGCGTCCTACAGGTCAAGGGAGCATAGTTCTGTAGAGAAATAATTTCCACAGATGATCTAGGACCTCCAAGAACTTCCGCGAGTAAAGGCCTTAAGATCTACAAGCGTAATCAATGGATTGTTGTTAGATTTCTAATACGTTGTAACATGCTACAGGTCCATGAACCATTTTTCTGTATAGAAATAATTTCCACAGCTATTCTAGGTCCTCCAATAACTTCCACGAGTTAAGATCTGACGATCTACAAGTGTTATCAATGGTATGTTGCCACATTACTGTTACAGTGTAGCGTTCTACAGGTCCAGGGAGCATAGTTGTGTAGAGAAATAATTTCCAAAGATAATCTAGGAGCTCCAAGAACTTCCGCGAGTAAAGGCCTTAAGATCTACAAGCGTAATCAACGGATTGTTACATTTCTTATACGTTGTAACATGCTACAGGTCCATGAACCATTTTTCTGTATAGAAATAATTTCCACAGATGTTCCAGGTCATCCAAGAACTTCCATGAGTAAAGATCTAAGATTTATAAGCGCAATCAATACAAGTTCCCAAGAACTTCCGCGAGAATAGACCTGAAGATCTACAATCGTTATCAATGGTTTGTTGTCACATTACTGAAACAGTATAGCGTACTAAAGGTCCAGGGAG
This sequence comes from Aedes albopictus, assembly GCF_035046485.1. Classification (NCBI taxonomy): domain Eukaryota; kingdom Metazoa; phylum Arthropoda; class Insecta; order Diptera; family Culicidae; genus Aedes; species Aedes albopictus. The sequence goes on from NC_085137.1 coordinate 19,178,972, forward strand.
CATAGTTCTGTTGAGAAATAATTGCCAAACATCTTCTAGGTTCTCCAAGAACTTCCATGAGTAAAAGCCTTAAGATCTACAAGCATAATCAATGGATTGTTGTTACACTACTTATACGGTGCAAGATCATACAAGACCATGGAGCATTGAGCTGAAGAGAATAAATCTCCAAAGATATTCTAAGTCTTCTAAGAGTCGATTTCTTCACCTCGGCTTAAGCGGTAAGCCAGGCTTACCCATATAGTTAAACCAGGTTTAACGCCTAAGCCAGGGTGAAGAAATCGACCCTAAGAACTTCCGCGAGTAGAGGCCTTAAGATCTACAAGGTATATGAAAAACTTGTGCGGCTAGACCAGTTCTTCAAGAAAGTCACGGAAAAACCGCTATTTTTTGAATATTTAAGGTAAATGTCACGGACTACCTTTGAAAAATGCCAAATGATATTCACCGTGAATATCATTGGCATTTTTCGAAGGTAGTCCGTGACATTTACCTTAAATATTCAAAAAATAGCGGTTTTCTTGGAGGTCCTAGAATATCTTTGAAAACTACGTCTCTACAGAACTATGTTCTAAGGACCTGTAGGATGTTGCACCGTATTAGTAATGTGACTACAATCCATCGATTACGCTGTAGGACGCTGAAGGACTCCAGAAATCACCTTCAGGAAAACCCCAATTTAATCCCTCCTAGCCCCCCATATATTAACCCCCCTCCCCCTTCAACAAACAGACCCCCCCTTTCCCTCCACACATCCCTTTCCAGCAGACTTCTTACATCATCATTCGCCTCCACCTCATACCACTTTTCAACTTCCTTGCAACCCTTTCCCATAAATCCCCTTTCTTCCTTTCAGTAAGAGTTCCCTTCTAGACACTTAGCGCGAGAAAGTTGAAAAACCCGTGTTAATTCGCGAATCCGTGTAAAAAAAACGTGTTAATTCGAGAAACCGTGTAAAAAAAAAACCGTGTAAAAAAGACCTTAGTGTATTTAAGTTTCATATTTATTGGCTGAAAAATAAGATGGAAAAAAGATAAAGTATTTTAAATATAGTATGAAAATTTTTAAGCACTATTAGGTACAAAACGTATTGTCTAATTATTGATTTTATTTTTTTACAGTTCAAAAAGTTGAAAACACTAACTGTCACCTATTACCTTTTTTTTATCGTCCCTCAAATATTTCATGAAATTATTGAAGGATGACCGAAGGGTAGTAGAACGCAAATTACGTTTTTGGATACATGTTTTAGTTGGCCTTTTTGAAAGTGAAATCTCCCACCGTGCCCCGTCCAAATCTCCTACTATATTAATTGTATAAAACCTGACCCATAACTCATTTCGACATCGAAACGTGTGCTTCACGGGCTGTCAATTTCACTTTCCACGTATTTTCCGCGCGTCTTGTTCACAGAATATCAGAATGTTTACAGCCAGCGACGAAGAGTGCGTAGGTGGCTGACGAGGAAATAGCAATCTATCTCGCCCACTAACGTTACATATCATCAGTCTAGCACATTTTTGAGTGCGTCCTCATCGGCACAGCGGCGGCGGTTACGTGTTGCCCTTTCTCGTAAATGGACTGTTGCTCTTAACGCACATCATCGCTCTGATACAGAGTGGAACATCTCTTCTCTAACTGGCGGTAATATCCTGTTACCTACTGACAGACAGCGGAAAATTGCTGTTCGGGGTGCCGATATGTGCAATAAAAATTGGAGTCCAAAAATATATTCGCAGACTGTGGTGTGGTTTCAGTACTGTGAAACTGTCTGGAACACAGAATAGGAAGGGAAACTAAGAAAAATGGAACAGAATATTAATGGAATATAACGGAAAATATCAAAGAGAGGACAGAGAACAGCGGACAGAGGACAGAGCCTTGACTTGGGCGTCAACTATGAAGAGATGTATAAATAATATATGTGAATAAAATTAAAGTAATGAGTTTATTTTCTGTTTGAGGACCTTCAAGAGCTCAATTGAGTGTAGGTCATCGTTACTACTAACGTATTTGGTTGTCTCTTAGAGCTTTATAGCTAAGTTACCCAGCATCAGGTAGCTACATACTTAGCTTTAAATACCGAGTACGGTAAATTTTTGACAAAAATAGTATAGCTGAACACAGCAAAAATGGATTGTTTACCACTTGCTCAAGTTTTTGACAGTTACTGTCAATACTGAGCCTCGGTAAAATTGATATTTTTGTCAAAAAAAAGTTCAGAACAGGCAATTCAGGACTGAGTGTGCGTGATCAAGTGGTGAGTTCAATAATTGTTAACCTTTCAGAACGCGCGCCATCAAGCAACCGAAACTGCACCGCGCTCGCGCTGTATACGACGAGTGAAATTTTTTGAGAATGTACTTTTTACAACATCGCGCGTTCTAACCCTTTCAGAGTCTTCCTTGAGTGAAGATCATCGTATCCAGTATTTATCAGGATTATGAATCAGGTTCATACTCACACAGCCTCTGGCATCTATATTCTATGAAGTCTTAAGTTCTTTGATTGTATAGGAGTATCCAAAACCTCTATGGAGTTAAGGCCATCGGATCTACAAGTGTAACCAGTGATCTATTGGAGCATTACACAGCGTAACAAAAATTAACTTTTTGTCTGTCTCAAGAGCAAACTTTTGTGTCTCTGAAGGATTTTGGGCCGCAGAATCCGAATCCAGGCTTAGATTTGCTCTAACACGTCCCAATTTTGAGCTATACCTCAATTTATAGGGCAAAATATGCGATTTTGGGCTTTTTTGACTGCAAGCCATTAAGCAAGGAAATATTTTTTTAAGCAATCAAAAGGTTAATTGGTCAGTTAACATCTAAATTACCGACTTATGCAAAATATTTCGTTTTACCAAATCGAATTTGATAGTTTTAAGCGATTTATGTTAGGTACGATATTTCCCATACAAGTCACCCTCTTAAAGTTGCATGCAAGTTTTCATACTAACATAAAACGCTTAAATCTATCAAATTTGATTTGGTAAATCGAAATATTTTGCATGAGTCGGTAATTTAGATGTTAATTGACCAATTAACCTTTTGATTGCTTAAAAAATATTTCCGTGCTTAATAGCTGGCAGTCAAAAAAGCCCAAAATCGCATGTTATGAATGAAATTTATGCTTACACACCGTTTCATTGTCAAGTGGTGAATTCATTTTCAGTTTGAGGATCTGTTAGAACTTCCTTGTGTGTAGGTCATCGGATCTACCAACGTATTTGATTATTTCTAGGAGCTCACACAGCCTCAGGTAGATACATATCATCGAATTCATTGATGATTCTTTAAGGGCCTCCAAGAACTCTCTGAAGAACTGAGTAAAGGTCATCGAATCTACAAGAGCTACTAGTTGTATTTACAAAAAATCTGAATGAGGTTCATACTCACATAGCTTCAGGCATCTATGTTCTATCAAGTGTTAATTTCTATTATTGTATGGGAGTATCCGAGAACTTCCAGAAGTTTGGGCCATCGGATCTACTAACGCTTTGAAACGCCTCTTGAATCCCCCATGAAACCTCCGTGAAATTCACTTGAGAGCCTCTGAAACCCCCTTAAACCCCCGGAAACCTACTGAAACGCCCTGAAACGCATTGGAACGCCTTGAAACGCTTTGACAGGCTTGTCCGCATTGAGCGCAAGAAAATTCTGCTCTTTGAATTTACACCATCAAGCACATCATAAATTAGGAATCTTTTCATCTTATCAGATAGAAGAATGTTGAAATATTGTAAATGTCATTTCGAACTGTCAAAAAACCGCACCGCAGCGCTGCACGGGCCGTTCATAGTGAAATTCACTAGAGTGTTTTCACCCGGGTGAAAATCTCTTTGCGCGCTTCGTGTGGCTCTGCGGTGCGGTTTTTTGACAGTTCGAAATGATATTTACAATATTTCAACATTCTTCTATCTGATAAGATGAAAAGATTCCTAATTTATGATGTGCTTGATGGTGTAAAACCAAAGAGCAGAATTTTCATACGCTCAGTGTGGACAAGCCTGCGCTTTGATACGCCTCTGAAACTCCCATGAAACCGATGTGAAATTCACCTAAAAGTCTCTGAAACTCCATAAAACTCTTGAACGCTATAAAACGCACTGAAACGCTGTCTCTGAAACCTCCGTAAAATTTACCTGTGAGCCTCTGAAGCCCCTCAAACTTCCCTGAAACCACTCTGAAGCGCATAGATACGCCCCTTAAACGTCCTAAAACGCCTTGAAATGTTATGGGTCGCTTCTGAATCACCCTCGAAACTTACGTGAAACTCATTCGTCAGAAGTTTCCCAAAACGAGAGCCTCAAAAGCCCCCTAAAACTTCTGCGAAACCTCATAAAATGCCTTGAAACGCCGCTGAAACCTTCTTGACATCTTGGTAAAGTTCACCTGAGAGTCTCCTAAAATCAATCTGAAACCTACTGAAGCCCCTGAAACGTCTTGAAACGCTTTGGAACACCTCTGAAACTCCCGTGAAACTACTGTGAAACTAGCCTGAGAACGCCGAAACGCATTGAAAAGCATAAAAACGTCTCTGAAACCTCTCTGGAATCATCGTGAAGCTCACCTGAGAGAATATTATGCCCCATGAAACGCATTTCAAACCTCCTGAAACATCTTGAAACACTTTGAAACGCATTGAGACGTCTTGAAATGCCTCTGAAACCACCGTGAAGTTCCCGACTCAATACCTAAATAAAGGTTCGGGTGAATTTACTATCTGATGTCGTCAGCCGCAAGTCTGAACCTGAAGATAAACCAAATGGATGCAGTAACCGCTTTTCTTCAAGATGAACTAGAAGACGAAGCAATCTACATGCAGCAGCCGGAGGGTTTCGTCGACCCCAGATGCCTGAGAGCTGAAGAAAGCGTTGTATGAACTTAAACAGACCAGCAGAATCTGGAACCAAAAGCATGATGGATACCTAAAGCGATCGCTTTGGACTGGCCCGATCGCGAAATTTGACTCATGCATCTACTACCGTATTGAAAATGAGACAATCCTGATTGTGGCCGTGTATGTCGACGGCTTCTGATTTTTGCGAACAACCAGTACTGTGTCAACGAATTTAAGAACCAACTGGCAGAGAAACATTGGATCAAGGACCTCAGCTAGGCCAACAAAGTCCTTGGAATCCAAATGACGCGTCAGAAGGACAACGTTAACTTGGACCAGGAGCACTATGTCCAGCAGTTGCTAGAACGTTGCGGGATGGAAAGTGTTTCTGTAGCGACCCCGGCGGACTCCCTTTAAAAATTGTTCCATGGATCCAGAAGGTTTCCTTCCGACATTTAAAAGACACGGACACGTTCAATGCTTCCAGTGAGCTATTTGCTCTTTGAAGGAAGCACGACACTAGACAACGGACTAGCATGCAACGCCCAGTGGCACAGCCGAAAACTTTTCCTGACAGCTGCGGCGGGAATCGAACCCGCGCTCCTTAGCACGATGCGCCTAAGTGCTTGGTGACACTAGCCGCACGACCACGAAGCCACTCCGAAATTTTCATGAGAATTTCACCAAAAATTTATCCAGAAATTCTTTTATGTGGATTTCCTTGAGTTCCTCCTGAAGTTTCAGAAATTCTTTTAAGGATTCGTTTGGGAAACCCTTCGAAAATTTCTCCAGGGATGACCCACTTCACAAATTTCTAAAAGGATTAAGAAATTTTTTCATAGATTCTTTCATAATCTCTTCTGGTATCTTCAAAAAACCTTCAAGAGATTCATTCAGAAAATCGTACAGGTGGTTCTTCTTCATCAGAAGAAATTTGTTCAGGAATTGCTCTAAGAATTCCATTGAAAATTCTCTTCAGCATGTGTCCAGGAACTCCTATAGGGATTCATCTACAAAATCCTGCAGGAATTCCTCCAGAGATTCCTTCAAGACCTCCTCCAGATATTTCACCATGTATTTCCCCAGTTTCGCAGGCATTTTCTTTAAGGGTAACTCTAAGAATTTCTTTGCGGATACTTCGAGGAATTTATTCAGAAAACTATCCTAGGAAATGCTACATGAATTGCTTTAGAAATATCTCAAGAGTTTTTTCAAGGGATCTTTACAGAAGCTTATCTAAGCGTTTTTTTCAGATATTCTTACAGAAATTCCTTTAAAAACACATATTGCTTCAGAAATATTTTCAGAAATGCTATCTGCGATTCATTCAGACAATCAAAAGTTCTGAATTCCTTCAAAAATTTCTTCATAGATTTCTTTAGAAAATCTTTCACATTTTCTATTAAAATTAAAGGATTTCTTCAGGAATTTTCTCAAAAATTGGTTGATGAACTTTTCTAGGAATTCCGCGCAAGGCTGTTCCGAGGATTTTGTCCAGGTTCTAGAAAGTTATTCAAAACTTCTTGATGTGATTTTTCCAAGAATTGCACAGGGGTTTTTTTTTTCAGATATTCCTACAGAGAATCATTCGAAAATACTTCCTGAGTTTTTTACCGAAATTTCACCGGAGACAATTTATTCGATTCCCTAAAGAAGATCCAATTTGGATCGAAACGTTGGAAACAGAAAACTTGTAGTTGTTGTCGATCCCCGTAAAGACTGAAACGCCACAAAAATACCCAAAAAGTCTATCTAAAATTCGTCGTCAAAGCTGTGAAGATTTCTTCTAAAAAAAAATCCTTCAGAGGTTCTTTTAGAAATTCCCGATCGGATTTCTTCTTATACTCCGTCAGGTATTCTTTGAAAAACATCCACAGAAACTCCTTCAGAGTTTAAGAGATTTCTTCTGGAATTTCAGAGTGGGATTTTTTCAACATTTCTTCTTTCATGGAGTTTCACAGAAATTTATCGAAAAATTTCTTCTGGGATTCCTGCAGAAATTCCTTCACATTTGAAATTACTCATGCGGCTCCGTCAAAAAATCTCCTGGAATTCCTTCAAAGATTCATGTATGAATTGTTTGAGATATTCCTTCAGGGATTTTTTTTTTCAGAAGTTCTTCCAGAAATTGCACACAAAATGCCTGTGAGAATTCTTGAAAGAATCTTGGAAGGAAATTCTAAAGAAATCCCTTTCTCCTTGAGGTATTTCTTTAATTCCGAGGAAAAAAACAAGAATCTTCTTGAGGAAATCTAAAAGTAGTTTCAAGAAAAAAAAAATACTAAAGATTATCTGTAGGAAACGGATATTTGTAGAAAAAATTCTGGAGGAATCTCTTAAACTGTCTTCCAAAGATATTGGCAAAATTCTTGTATAAATACATCAATAAATTGCTCAAGGAATCCTTTAAAGAACTGATGGAGATAACTGAAGGAATTCAAAGATTAATTTTTCATGAAATTTCTTCAGGAATAGTTAAGCAAAAGCCCCTGAAATCCTGGAGTAGAAAATCCTGCATAAGGACAATACATCCTGGAAAAAATAGAGAATTTTTGAATAAATTCCCGAAAAAAAAGAACAAGATAACCCTCTGCAGGTATTCATAGAAGAGTTTCTTGAGCTTGAGCTTGAACTTGATTGACCGCCCGTGAATGCTACTCCAGTATCACCAGATCAGCTACACTCACATAAGGCATGGTACACAAATTACGTAACGCTAAAATTGGCCATTTCAGACCCCCTCCCCCCCCCCCCCCCCCCTTTGTAACGCTTTTTGTATGGAAGCCCGAATTTTTTTGTATGGGTCGTAACGCTACGCTGGACTCCCCCCTCCCCCTATAGCGTTACGTAATTTGTGTACGATGCCTAAGGATCCAATGAGATATCTGCCGGGGACTAGCACTAATCGTCAGTGTGTGAGCGTTGATGATCTACTATTTTTAGGCAACAATGGCGCTTGCCACGTCAGGTTGCAGGTCAATGTGGGGAAGGTGAAGGAAGATATAATGGCAATCATTAGTATCCACATCAGACTGAATATACCTCTGCGTCTGCACAAATTCATGCGGATATCGGAGTGTTGGGTGGGTATGGTTGGCAAAGGGTTCACACATTGGTACATCGTTTCCAGGAGTAAGGTGAAAGATTGGTGTGTTTATTATTCTGAAGGTAATGCGGCACAGTTTTCTTGATTGCATATCTCGTAGGCACTATATACCATTATATGACAGATTGGCACTGTGCTGTGAAAGTTGGTAGGAAGGGAAACGGCCCGTCTAGGTATTCATAGAAAGATTTCCTGATAAATTCTTTGTAAAATTTCAAGCAGTAAATTCTGGAGTAATTTATGCAGATATTACTAAGATATTTTTTGTAGAGTCCCTGAAGAAAAATCTGAATAAACTCTAAGCAATCCCTGTATGAAATCCTGGAGAAACCTCTGGTGAAACTCTTGAGAATTTTCTAGGGAAACAATAATAGCTTAAATTTATTTTACCAAATCATAACGATAGGTGTAACTATACACAGAACACTTAGTTTAAGCGTCGATGAATGCAATAATTGATTGAGATTCCAATAAAGATGATTTAAAAAAAACATCGTCCACATTCCCGTTGTCTCCATTGTCAACACAACTTATGATTGTTGTATCAACCAAATTTGTTTTGCCCATTTTCCAAATTTGTTCTGGGCGGAGTTCCTGTTTTTATATCGCTACCGGCTACTTAACTATGACCCATGTGAACTGTACGTAACGAGCAACAAAAAAAAAATCAAACAGTGACCAACAAGCCATTTTTTGCTGCTCTAGCGTTCATTCCCATACGCAGAGCAAACTGCTGAAACGCATGATCATGCGCGGATGTTGAGTCGGAACGGCTCCATCGCAGAAACAAAGCGTGAAAAAAAATGGTCATGAGATTATCCGCAAATAAGGAGATAATGAGTATTATTATTTGCAGCTTGATGACATTTTGTGGGCACGGAGTTTTGAATTGATTTGTCATGTTGCTCTTTAACCGTCTCATAACATGATACAGAGCTTGATTAACAATACTATTTAATTTTATACAACAAATCAGGAGCATTTGATGAAGTATTTGATACTTGTTTAATACCTTTTATGTTTGTGAAATTGATTTAGCGATAGTAATGCTAATTAGTAAACCCTCAGTCAACTAATCATTTTCATGTCTGTTTAACTTCAGCTAATCGGACTTGATTACCGTCTGATTCCATCAGCCAACCTTCAAAGCGAAAACAAAAGATCAACCCAATAAATACACACCGCACCCAGAAGGTTATCACTGCCGCAAGATCTCCGTCATAGTTTTGTGCTGACTGTTACGCCCGGAACTCATCACGATCTGAACTTCAATTAAAGCCGTGACGCATCGATGCGTCCATTCGAAACGAATAAACCGAAACCATCTATACTAGGGAGTGATGCATCTCAGATTAGTAGAATTGTTTCAGTCCCTTCTTAGTAGCGCTCACTCACATGTCACCTAACTTCTCGTCAGCCAACCGCCTATGAATTCCTTTCAAAAAGTGCTGAGTAAATCACTGCCATTCGACCACCTAACTGACTGCTCAGCTCGATCATCCCGAACAAAAGACCCAATCGACGAGATTAATTAGTCGGGTAGCCTCGAACTGATCGGAACACGCGAGAGGGAAACCCTTTTTCGAAATCGAATGTCACTGTGTCAACCAACTTGCGCCGCCGTGTAGAGCGCACAAAAAAGTAGTGATGCGGAGATTATGCGCTGAACAGAACAAAGCGTCTCCTTCAGTAGCCCAAGCAATCTAGTCATCATGCAGCGGCAGTCGTTGAACGTTCTTCTACAGCAGCGGCATCGACGACGACAACGACTACGATAATGGCGATAATCAAAGCATGCGACGACTTTGTCGACGACGGTACGCTGATTAGATAGCATTGGCTTGCTGTGATAGAAAGTGCAGGGTTTATTGGGTTTCAAGAAGAGTGCCGTTCTAGTCCAGGAAGACGCAAGTCATGGTTGAAGTCGCGAAAATGGAACCGAAGGGGAAGTCCGCCCGGATAGTACCGACTTCGAATTCGGGGAATAACCTCTTGGCCAAAGTTGGGCTGGTCGCAAGGAAAGGTGATGCTTGGTGTGAAAATGAACGCACTAAGCAGGACGCAACGCAAGGAGAAGATCCCTCGGAACCGTTTATCGCGAAGGATAGTGAAAGTGAAACCAGTGTCGAAAGTGATCAGCTGTGCAAACAGCCCAAAGCTCGAATTTATTCAATTGATGTGGAACAAAATGTGCCAACAACGGAATGCTCCGATAAGAAAATAAGGGCAAGTGTTCTTAGTAGTAGCGAGTGTAGTACCTCAAGCAACACCAGTGCCAGCGAAGAACCGAAACATGGTTCCCATATAGATGCTAAATTAATGGATAAGTTTGTCAGGGACAACCGGAAGCGGCGAAAACGGAAAGATGCAAAGACTACGCTGATAAAATTGTGCCAATGTTGTCCCTGGACCGTGCCATGGAGTCTGCTGGTGATAAGTGCAATACAGGTAAGAAATTGGCATCGCCCTAAAATTTGAATAATAAAGGTAAAAGGGGTATTTGAAATGTTTCATGATTTTGCGAATGAAATAATCAAAGATTGCCTTGGTGATCGCGACGTTTAATCAGTTTAATCAGTTTACGCTGTTAAGTGAATCCCCTTAATAATATCTCAACCCTAACAAGCTAGTTAGTTAGTTAGTTTTTATTTTTAACCAAAATTTAGAAAGAGGCAAAAGCCCCTTTGCCTAACAAGCTAGATTAACTAGCTAGCAATAAGATTTACATATTATAACTGATATTATCGCTTTATTTAGCAAATAATTCTGATTTTTTCCTATCATCACTGATTGATCATTCCATCAGTTGCACTTCTATCATTTGAAGAAGATAACGGTTTAGTCTACACTGATAAAAATATCCATATTGGTTGTATGTGTCTATCTATATAGATTTTTGCAATTAGTCTTCACATATACTTCGTACAGTGATCACATATACCTTTGGATGAACTTCGCACTTTTATAAAATATGTGTGGATGTTATGAGATTTACATCTATTGAACATTATTATAATGAATCTGCACAAATAATTTGTATTCACTGTAATTCATAAAATAGCTTTTATCGTTTTTATTGAAATTGTTAAAACATTTAAGAATCATTCATAAAGGCTTTTTTATTCCATAATCTTTGGTTAGTACACGTATTAAACTTTGCAATGATATCATTCTGTTGATCCACACTAGGTCCGCTCCTCAAAATTATAATTCATATTGAACGGAAAGAACCCAGACATCAATCGTCACACAGTTTTGCGTAGTTTTTTGTTTTCATGCATTCGGGAACAGCTGGAAGAAAACAATAGTACAAGCAATGTATATTCTAATCCATTAGATTCGGCGCAAAAACGAATAAATAATTACCTCCATTTCTGCAACATTCCTGGTGAAGCAACCTCCGAAAAGTTCCTGCTCACAGTCACTGCGGCTTTCACATTGGAACTGATTCTAATCGATTCAAGGATGCGGTTGGATCACATCATTTTCCGCTTAGCTATAGAAAATGAAAAGTTATTTGAATCATTAAATTATTATTAAATCAGACAAAATAAAGAACAAACCTTCAGCGTCTTGAAAAAATCCATGTGACTGATTCAGTATCAAAACAAAGTTCATTTCGAACTGCAATTCATTTCAGTTTCATCCCATATTAGGTTTATGTGTGAGCTGTTATGGATTTTAACTATTAGATCTTATATATAAATTCCACTGGTGTAGCTTATCGCAATTATGTGTGGTGAATATTACAGGGAAGTGGAATCCTAATAGGGGACAAAATGAACTCTCCCGCAGAAGTATGTGTCACGACTTATACAAAAAATCATTGGATTTTTTTAAGTGTACCGTCCACCCCCGTTGGTTTGAACGACACCTCATGCAAATCAACGGGGTTCATATTTTAATTTGAACTTCTATTAACCCTGTGGACATCGACAAACACACTGATGGTAATCGTGTTTGCTGTTTTATTTTGATTCTGCGTTCCGTTTCACCCGTTCCATAAGCAGAATGACGTTTGAACCATTTTTAATTTGAACGATGTGCAGATTAGAGGTGGTCAAATTAAAAAGTGTTCATATTAGATGAGGTCAAACCAACGAAGGTAAACGGTATATTAATCAGTTGATGGATGGAAAAAAAAATGGATTTATTCATCAAATGTAGGGTGTGAGACATTTTGGAATGGGGTGATAATGGAATCCTGGTAGTAGAAGCAGTATTGCAGTTTTTAACAATATAGGATATAGTAAAAAAAACTCAGGGTTATCCTGCTCGTTCATTTGTGGACCAATCGTTCCAGAATCCAGGACTAGAATCGAACCCGTTGTCTCCAGATTGGCGATCCAAAACCCACTAGGAACTGTATACTCCTTGGTGTTAGCTGTGAAAGTTCTAAATAGAACACTAAGTTGGAGAGTAACACCATATAAAAAAACGGGGATATTCTTAGATCGACATGCAAACACCGATGCTGGGTCATTAGGCCGAAGGTCATTAGGCCGAAGGCCATTAGGCCGAAGGTCATTAGGCCGAATGGTCATTAGGCCGAATGGTCACTAGGCCGAATGGTCATAAGGCCGAATGGTCATCAGGACGAATTGAAAATCAGCCGTTATGAGCCTGTGAAGAGATCTGTTGTTTTTACTTTTTCCAAAAATGTTTTGCCGAAAACTACTTTAACAATGAAACTAGAAAGAATAGCCTATGTTTTAAAGAAGGAAAAATTTATGAATTGAATATCAGCAGTTTCTGCGCCAAAAACTATTTTAGCAATGATACTAGAAAGAACAGCCTATGTTTAAAAGAAGGAAAAATTCATGGGTAAAATATCAGTAGATTCAGCATCAATAAAGTATCTTCGTGCCTGTCACACGATATACACATGCAAAATGGTCATTTGCCGAGGAAGCTCTCAGTTAATAACTGTGGGAAGCTGAGAAGCAGGCTTTGTCTCAGTGGGGACGTAACGGCAAGAAGAAGACCCAATGATCATTCGGCCTGATGACCATTCGGCCCAATGACCTTCGGCCTAATGACCTTCGGCCTAATGACCTTCGGCCGAATGGCCTGACACCGCAAACACCTGAGCTGATTAACGACTACCTAACGTATCGTAGATTAGAATTACGCTAATCCTACACCAGGACACCACCGGGAGGAATGCATTCCACGTGTTCCGCAATCCTAATGCAAGCCCAGCGACTGGGAAGCCCTATCATGGAAAATCACTGCAGTTGTTTCACACGTCTTTCCGAAACCATCAAGTGCATTGTCTATAACGACGACCAAGGTTTCCCTTTATATTTAGAGTAGCTACCGAAGCTTTCCGAATAGGGACTTGTTGTAAGCGCCAGTAACACCTATAGGAACTGTTACTGGCTGTTTCTGCCTTTGAAACAGAACGGTGACACATAATCTGGAAGCATGCCTACGAAAAGCGTTCATTGTGAAATAAATAAGGCATCCGTTCCCATTTTCAGCATATCGCTCTGATTTGTGTTCAACTAAAAACAAAGAATTGAAATGTTCTTTGTTTGTTTCCTAGTTTTGTATTTTTGTTACAAGAGGGCCTGATAACAAACCTGATAGAACACATCGATGCCGTTATCGTTGGTTTTCGAGTAGAATGAATTTGGAAACCTAAGATTGCTAATGGTACTGTGACCCTACCAGCCAATCTCGTGCTTCGTCGAAACAGGTGCCTTTCTCTTTCTAATAACGCATTTCGGTCTCAGTCATTTTTACATGTGCGTTTCTTATGTTTAACCTAGTTATCGATGGGGTGTTCTATGTATATGCTCATCAGTATTGTGAAACATGCAACACTCTACATTTGTTTGTAGTGAATTAGAAGATCTACGGTATTTCTAGTAAAATTGCTTTTAGTGATGAAATTTGCAACTCTCAGCGGATTAAATCATTGAAGGAAATGCGATTGAGCGATCCTGGGCCCGGAATGTACATCACAAAGTAATGATCCATCTCATTCGAAATGACGCATACCTCAATCGAAAGGTCTAATGGACACAAGAAAAGTTGGTATGGGGCCAAATAAATTCATAGTGGCGGGTTAAAAATTTATTTGACCTATTTGAAATAAGTTTTAGTTGTTTTTGTTGTATTTATCTGCACAAACAACCCACCAACTGCAAGTAACTTCAAATAAAACAAATGTCTCATTTGCCAGTGGTAATCTCAAAGTATAAGTCATTCTGGATATAGGTAACCAGAAAAAGTAATCAATGCGCAATGATTTCAATGACAGACCAGTGCACAAAAATAGTTTGTGTTTATGCCGGTTTTCGGAAAAATTCGAGTGGTGCCTAGTATATTAATATTATAATAATGAAAGGAAAGAAGCTATGGATTCTAGAAGTAACCTTTTGATTTCTGTAAGAATCGAGCCTAAATCTAGCCGTCAGAAACAGCCCTCCTCTTTCCTATTATTTTGAAAATAACATAAATCATACGGTTAGTTTTAGAATCTACAGCATCTTTCAGTTAATTGTTCAGAGATTATTCCAAGAATTCTTCAAATATTCCTCCTGGAATCCATCAAGTCACTCAGCTAAATTTTTTTTTCTGAGATTCCTCGAGGATTTCTTCTAAACATTGCTCCAAGAATATAGAGATTCCTCCGAGAATTTCTCCTGGGATTTCTCAAAAATGCTTACATGATTGCTCCGTAAATTCTTCCACATTTTCCAAGGCTCCAGAGAGCCTTCACTCTTAGAAAATCTTTCAAAGATTCCATCAAATATTGCGTGAGAGGTTTCAGGTATTCCTGCGAAAAATTTTCTAGAACCAGAGATTCTTTCGAGAGATTCTTTTGAAAATTCCACACAAATTACTTCATGCTTTCTCCGAACTTTCCGCTAAGAATTTCATCAGAAATTCTTCCGCGTGTTACTACAGATATTCATCCCTTAAGCGCCGTCCACAGATCATTTAACGTTCTAGAGGGAGGGAGGAGTAGGGCAGTGTTGGTTAAAAGTTAAATTCTCAAATCTAATGATTGAGTTGTTTCACGCACGATTCTTGACACGCCAAACTCGCTGCCGAAAAAATTATGCTCTTTTGCTCATTGCTTTATTTCTTGGTGTTTTTACTATTTCCATCGAAGTTTTTTTTTGGATTGCATCATTTTATGGAAGAACAAGATCAGATCTTGCGTACAAAAACAATGAGTGTTTTGTTTTAGTTGATGTGGATTCACTTAAGAAGCGTGAGAGTGCGATTTCGTATGAAAATCTCGCGCATGAGAAAATTGATCGCACGCGAGAGTACAGCGGTTCATGAGTGAACTTAGAGTGTGAGTTTAACAACAAAGAAATAGGTTTTCATACAAAAAAACGTGACACAGAAGGGGCAACGTGTTAAAAAAATGGCGATTCGAGCGGAAGCTGCCTTAGGGTATTCTTCAAGAGATCTCACCAGGAACACCTACAGAGATCGGGTCCGTCCTGTGTTCCAGCGCAAAGTACTTTAGGAGCCCCTCCAACGATTCTACTTGGCATTGCTCCAGGAGTTTTTCTAATGATTCTTTCAGAGCTTCTTAGTAGCTAATATTCCCGAATGAATATCTCGATAAATTCCTATAATACTACTGGACGAGATCTTGGAGCAATTCCTTAACGAATTTCTGGAGTTGTTACTAGAAGATCCTCAAGGACAATTTATAGATGAGTTATTGAATGAATATTGGTTTACTGAAACAATCCCGGAAGATTTCTTGCAGAGCATCTTTCTGTAGTAATTCCTAAATATCTCTGGAAGAATTCTTACAAAAAGCTGGAAAGAAATTCCTGACGATATCTTAGCATTTGAGAAACTTCCGGAGAATCTCATTGGAAATCTAGGGTTGAATCTCTGGAGTATATTTTGACGAATCCTCTTGAAATTTTTTTGGATCAATCTATAAACAAAGTTCTGAAATAACTACAAAATAAATCTCTGAAATAATTCCTGCATGCAAATAATTTAGGGGATTCACAAAACAGCGTAACCCGATTTAACTGATTAAACGTCGCAATCACCAAGGCAATCTTTGATTATTTCATTCGCAATTTAATGAAACATTTCAATAATCAGATAATCATGGCTTACGCAGTTATTCATTCTGTTTAATGAATACCCCTACTCTTTTCATAGTTTGATCCACTATTTTGAATTTGGGCTCGGACTGAAAGTTCGTGACGACGAAATCTCGGCTTGACACATACATTTTTCATTGTTTTCCCTCCCAGTTTTGGATAACTGTTTCAATCTCCTGAAGGACAAGGGTGAGGCACCACACCGTAGACGGATCATGTAAAGATTGTGATGGTTGGTCGGATGTCGAAACTTGAAGAAGTTTTTCGAAGTGCTCGAACCAAAATTTTTGCTGGTCATTTGAGACGGAAAGTTAGTGTCAAGTAGCGTCTTTTACTGGTATTTTTATAGCACCAAGATACCAAACCTCCAAAGCCATCAGGGAGTCCACCCACACTGACTGGCTTGTCCCGTCTGCAGCAGCATTTGAGTTCCTTTTCGAAAGCCGACCGTTGACCCGTATTTGGTTACTCTGGTTCTTGCCTGCTTTGCATCCGGCAATGTTCCGCCAGGTTGCATCAGTGATCCACTCTTTTCGCTGAGTACGCAGTTCACCCAGGTTATTCTGACTGGTTTCTATGTTACCACCTTCCAGAACATCCGCTGCTCACTGTTCCAAGTTCGTCAACGAACAATCTCTTTACAGTTGGATCTTTGGGGCTGTCCATAAACTACGTAGACTCTGAGGGGGGGACGGGGGGGTCTGGCCAAAGTCTACGGTCCTTACAAATTTCGAAAAATTTGTATGGACGAAAGTCTACGAGGGGGGAGGGGGGGTCTGAGATTGTCAAAATTGAGTCTACGTAGTTTATGGACAGCGCCTTTTAGTCGGTGTATGCCCAAGTAACCAAAAGTTCAGATAAAAGGGTACTTTATAAGCTAAGCAGCTTGTTCGATGTTGCTCATTAGCCTTCTAAGCAGCTTCATTTTTAAGTAATTTTGGAACTTGAAAGATCACATAAGCACGCTGGATAGCCTTCTAAGCAGCTTCTGTGAGAACTTTGACAAAATTCATGCAGAAACAAAAATGTGTATTTCAGAATCTCACCCACCCTGTTTTTGACGGGTTTGTGAGTCATGTCTGGGAAAATGCTTCTGATAATTATATTTTCACACATGTCGCTGCTATGTAGATTTGAACTGGATCCTCCTCCGTGATAGCCTGCCGACTTACCGCTGCGCTGCTGAAGACGCATGACAAAGTCAAGTTAACTTCACTACTATACAAATGTGCAAAACTAGCTGCCGACAGAAAATCGATTCAAGTCAGATCTTACCTGCTGTTCACTCAATCGCAACTGTAGTACTGTGGTAGAGCGTAGGGTTCTCACGCAGCGACTATCGGTTCGAATCCGATGGGCGGCAATTTTTTTTTGCTCAAGCCTAGTATTCATTGATTTGATAAATTCATATTTGTCTTTTATTCGTGTATGCTTAAACAGTTATTTTCTGTAAAAGAAATAAATTTAATCTTCATTGACACACAATGCTACTGAACTGAACTTCTATGAACTTGAAAGTTCCGACAAAGTTCCGAGTAGCATCTTAAGCAGCTTTAAAGTTCCGCAAAGTTCAGATAAAGTTCCGAATGGAGCTTTCTGGCTTCTTAAGAGGTTAACAATGAGCCTTGCCGGAACTTGTGACCGAAGTTCAAGCAAGGCTCATCGTTAGCCTCTTAAGCAGCCATAAAGTTCCATTTGGAACTTTATCTGAACTTCGCGGAACTTGAAAGTGCATTTTGTCATGGGAAGCGAAACTTTTGGTTACTTGGGAATTGCAGCTAAGTGAGGTAGGGTAAAAGCACTAGACTTCGCCACTGCTCCAGTCTTCGCCCTCTCCATACAAATTCCATTTTTTATGTGTGAAGTGGCGAAGATTAGAGCAGAATTTTAGGGGGGCGTAGTCTTGGGTTTTCACCCTAGTGCTTTTCAGAATGACGCGTTTCTCTTTCTAAGTGAAATAACTATTTAACTATTGCGAACGGTTTATGAGATTAAAAACTTGACCTCAAACCATATCAAAGAATTATCTTTACGTTAAACACAACTCAGTAAAACGCTAATCTAATTATTTTCTAGGATGCTTTCTTGTAATTATTCTTCTAAATGAGCTGTCCTAGAAGTAACATTCCAAAGCACAATGCCCATTCAGTCACAAACCCCAAAAAAAAACCGAAATTGCCAGCGCTTATCAAATAATTGTCAAATGATCTGAAATTATTATCACATTTTGAAACATTCATCCTTTCCGCACTCTTGTTTATGCTGCTCTTGCAACTCCTTAAAGAGAAATAAATACCCAATGAATCCCTCAAGGAAGGGACATTAACCTAGATACCCAGGGTAAGGAATTCCGAAACTTCCCCTTGGTTTCGAATTTATTTTCGCACGAAACGCACGAGTTGGGGTGTGTCATTCCTTTATTGTTTCATTCGTCGTGAAGATTTCCTCTCATAGCTAGTCAGATCCGGAAAATCGATAGAAGAAAACAAAAAAAAAGAAGCAAACTGAAGTGAATATTTTCGTTGATTTTGGATTTTTTCGGTTCACAAGGGGGAATCAAGCTGTGGGCTAGGACGGTACGATGGAGTGTGGATTTTTTCCTCTTGATAAACTGACACATGTGTTTTTCGCATTTTGCGACCAGATGCTATTTAACATCGCTGAGACATTGTGGAGCCATGGCGTTTCCTTGAACTTGTAAAAAAGTGAAAGTTCAGCGGGGGGTTTTAGGCACGTGCTATTTATCTTCGTGTGACAATGGAGAGTTCACGAAATGATTAATTTATTTGCCGGTAAACTATTGCGCCGAAGAATCAGTAATGATGAAAATGAAGGTTTTATTTCAATGACATTCGAGCATAACCCTAAGAGGATCTGGGAAATAGTGAGACTTCATCCTTTGTCCAGTAGTGTTAAACGGTTCCATGCTCAAAGCCTGATAAACATTGTATCTACACTCGATTTAAGAGATAAAATCCAAGATTTAAATTTAAGAGATTGTTATACAGAAGCTGCATGGTCTGTCATGTGGTGATTAGCAACGAACAAGCTCAAATATTTTCCCCCTTTTAGTTTGCTTCAGCATGACCATTAGTCGTGTACTATGGGATAAACATCATTCTACAAGAACATAGAAAATATTTAATACATAAGCTGTAATCTTTTCGGTCTTTTTTTTCTGAATATAAAAAAAAAATATTATTATTTTTTGCCCTTCTCGTACACTAAGTGTACTGGAAAGGCTATATGTTCACTCCAAAATAGTTATTTATGTAATGAGTTGCAAAAAGTTGATTTTTTCAGCACGAGTCGTACATTTATCCAACGAGGCTTGCCGAGTTGGATAAATACGAAGAGTGCTGAAAAAATCGAGTTTTGCAACGAGTTCCATACACAATTTTATGCAATGATTTTTTTCATAATGCAACCCATTTGAGTTGCATAATATTCATAATGCAACTCAAATGAGTTGCATTATGAACATTATACAACTATTTTTCATTATGCAACTCATTTCAGTTGCATAATGTAGCAGTTCGAAAAAAATGGCCATTATGATACCAAAATGAGTTATATAAAACATAAATTATGATACTGAATTGCATAAATGACTTTTTGATAGGAGGCCCGGAGAGTCGAATCTCATATACCAATCAACTCAGCTCGACGAATTGAGATGATGTCTGTGTGTGTATGTATGTGTGTATGTGTGTGTGTATGTGTGTATGTGTGTATGTATGTGGACAAAAAAACTCACGTCACTTTTTTGAACTAAATCTCAACCGATTTTAACGACCGATGGTTCATTCGACGGGGAATCTGGTCCCATTGTTTCCTATTGAAAATAGTTTGGATCGGTTCAGCCGTTCCGGAGTTATGGCCATTTAGGTGTTCCGGACCGGTACCCCTAGGAGGGGCCAGACATAAAAATGCAACAAACCCATGCATGCGACACATCAAACCACGGCATTTCCGATAACCTGATGAATGGTAAGCAGAAAAATAATCTCAGACCACATCAGAACCAGTAGTGTTCTGAAACCGGTTTCGGATGTCCCGCCGGAAGTGGCCAAACATAAACGAGAACCAAACCTATGCATGCGACACATCAAACAGCGGCATTTTCGTTAACCTGATAAACGGTAAGCAGGAAAATAGTATCAGACCATATCTGAACCGGTAGTGTTCCGGAACCGGTTCCGGATGTCCCGCCGGAAGTTGAAAAATATAAAAGAGAACCAAATCCATGCATGCGACACATCAATCAGCGACATTTTTGATAACCTGATGAATGGTTAGCAGGAAAACAGCATCAGATCATGTGTGAACTGGTAGTGTTCCGGAACCGGTTCTGGGTGTCCCGCCAGAAGCGGCCAAATATAATATTGAACATGACTCATTCATACGACACATCAAACAGCGGCATTTTCGGTAACCTGATGAACGGTTAGCAGGGAAATAATAGCAGACCATATCTAAACCGGTAGTGTTCCGGAACAGGTTCGGATGTCCCGCCGGAAATGGCCAAATATAAAAAAAACCAAACCCATGCATGCGACACATCAAACAGCGTCATTTTCGATAACCTGATGAACGGTTAGCAGGAAAACAGTATCAGAACACATCTGAACTGGTAGTATTCCGGAACCGGTTCCGGGGGGTCCCAACGGAAGTGGCCAAATATAAAAGTGATCCAAACCCATGCATGCGACACAGCAAAACGCGGTTTTTTTGATAACCTTATGAACGTCAGCAGGCAAATAGGTTCAGACTATACAGGGTGTTAGGTTCGTGAATGCAAACTTTTTAAGGAGTGATAGAGGATCATAAATGGTGAAAAAAATGTGTACCCATATGGTCAAGTCTCACCCGTTACGTAGTAATAGAACTTTACATGTTTTTGACTTGGCTTGCCTTATACTGGCAACTGAAAATGGTTAAACTTATCGCAGCTTTTCAGCTTTTATTCGAAAGTTCATTAAATTATCTACTTCAAAGATCTTTCAATCATATTGGTTTAATTAAAAAACAAATAAGCTCGAAAGTATTGTTTTTTATTCCTTTTGGTAAATTTTCTCTTGAAAATGCGTAATAAATTTGAATTTCTTTCAGGAAAGTTTGAGGCCACTGTTCCGTTCTACAACTCGTTCTTTGACTTCAAACGTCTAGCTATTTTCGTGTTCTTGTTATTCCGAATTCAACATCGTATTTCAGATCATGAATTTGCATCTGTAAAGGTAAGCACTTTTTTGCACACTGTGCCGCTGGAGCTAGCGCACGCTGATATTAGCACATTTGCCCAGAAGTACACGCGGCAAATTCCTGAGGAAAGGAACAGCCGCGTTGCTCCCATTTAACTCCATTGTTATGGGAGATAACATTGCGGCGTTTCCTCAAGTGCGGCTGTTCCTTTCCAAGAGGACTGGCCGCGTGGAATTTCGTGCAAATGCGCGTTTGAAAACATTACAAAGGCCGCGCTGTGTATCATTCAGCACACCAGTCAAACCCGTGCATGCGACACCACAAATCAAGGCTTTAAGGCTACATGATGAACAGTCGACAAGACAAAAGTCTCAGACCAATCAGTGCACTACGGAATCGATTCCGTCTGTTCCGCCGGAAATATAAAATGTAAAACATGTGACATGTCAAATGATTTATTATGTAACCTGATGAACGGTTGGCAAGAAAATAGTCTCAGACCAAATTTGGGACAACAGGTCCTGTCCGGGAACCGATTTTGGGTGTCTCGTCATAAGTTGTAAAATATAAAAGTGACCCGAACCTGTGCATGCGACTCATCAAATCGCGGCTTTTTCAATAAAGGGGTTGTCAAAGTGCGACAAGCTATGTATTAAGTATAGGAGAAACCCGTACGAAAGGGGCAGGGGGGAGCTTCGAACATTCCTAAATTCAGCGTGACATACTTAATGGATGCTCGCGGCTTTTAAGCCAGCCTGGCCAGTTGACAAGAAAATAACCACAGACAATATCTGGGACAACCAGTAATGTCATGGAATCGGTTCCAGGTATCCGCCGGAAATGATCAAACGTGGAATTGAACCAAACCCATGCATGTGGTACATCAAATAGTGGAATTATGGAAGTGAACAAAACCAATGTTAGCGATAAATCAAATCTTGACTTTTTTTAAAAGCCTGGTAAACGGTGGGAAAGATTAAAAGTGAAGAAATGGTCAAAGTTTTCATATATGCAAGAGAATACAATTGTGACCAAAGCAATCTCATCAAATCACACCATTTCAAATTCCTGTGGTGTTAATATAAAGTAGGATTGATCAACGTGTTATGGGAAAATTATGATTTGACCGCATCAACACTGAATAAAGTTTTTCCAATCTCCTTTTGCGTCTAAAATTACTGTGCACAATTTGGTCCATAAGGGGGTCAAATTTTACATGAATCGTATTAAGCGTATAAGTGTTCTCAGGATCGGCTAATGTCGACGTAAAGATCATCAGTACATATTCGACGAGAAAGGCACTATCACCACTAGGTGGATTAATCCGGGTTTTTAAGTATGTATTAATGAACAAGATATTCACAGTCACAGTTTGGTAATCAAACTTTCAAACTTTCATACAAATTAAAGCGAAATAATTCAAAAATATTAGACTTTGAGAGCTTTTCTTGAAATACCTTTTCAGCATCTATTTCCAATGTTACAATTATGACAATGGCGATTTTAATACGAGAATCGTACAACATTTCCAAAGAGAATTGCAGTCCTCTTTCTGCCCACCATTTAGTCGCCATAGTCCCACAGTAGTTTCAAACTATCCCCTAATAAGTCTCGTCAAGATTAATCGAATACAACGTTGCAATACGATCTCAGTGAATCGTCTCAAGTGTCTCCTAGCTTTAGAATGCAGCCCATTGACTCCGGAGTAAAATCTCGTCAATTATCGACCGAGCTAAGTCTAAACAGCACGCCTTTCGCAAATGCACTTGAACCGTCATGCCGGCGAAAACGGCATGGCATCAAGTTTAGAGTAAATATGTAAACAAAGTGCCACACCGGCTGGCTGAACCGTTCGCTAGCTCCTGCCAATTTACAGAACAATCCGACTTTTTGTGTACCCAACCGAACCGAAGCAAGTTCAGTTTGAGGTAAATATTTGCTATCACCTGTGGCTGGGTCTCCTCCCCACTTACTGACTGACTGACTGACTCTCGGTCGGTATGACTGTTCATTGCGCGTCAGCCAGCATCGGGAGGGCCATATGGACATCGTTTCACATGCCAAAATCAATTTGCTTTTCAAATTCTTCGGTTTCGCCGCGTGCGTCGGTTCTTGACGGTTATGCGAACTCGCGCGGTGTGATGTAATGTACCTCGATGCACAGCACATGCCCTAGGAATGACTAAGGAAATGGATGGTAAAAAGCAGTTCGATACTGATTTGGTGGTATCGATTTCCGTTCTTGGTGACACCGACGGCGATAACTGTGTCAATCCCGCGAACTGACCGACTAAAAAAAGAGAAAAAAAATAGGAAAAACGTGGAGTGACCTAAATCTGTGTGGAAGTTAAATAATGTGTTAGCAATACGAAGCCCACTGCTGCGCTGGTCTCTAACAAGGTATTATGACTAAAATGGAGTATCTCTATTAAAAATAGGGGAACAAAGCCCAAAATGCCAAGATGGGGTAAAAAGGCCCAACTCATAAAATCATTCCTAAATGAGACTTGATCATTACTACGGGTGAATTATGTCAAGTTATGTTGGCATCGAACATTCTTCTCGAAGCTAGGCCACCAAACCCACGAAAAATCTTTTGATTTTCCAATGAAAATTGGCAACTTCCGGTTTTTCGTGCTTGCAATTAAGGTTTTCTGGTTATTTTATTATCAGCCAAGTGTTGCCAACGAGATTGAGGCACACATGGAGGCGCATGGTTGTCGATGTCTACGCTTTCCATGTTAGGGGTCATTCAAATATGACGGGCATCGTTTTGCGGGGAGGGGGGTAGCACTCCATTTATTGAGCATATGAAATAAGCGGGGCTGAGCAGGGAAAAGGAGTCGGAAATGCCCGAAAACTGATGAACGTGATTATTGAATGTTTTCAATGTAATAGTTTAGTGAATAGTTTTGCTAAAGTATTGAGCAAATATTGTCTACTAGTTGCTGTTACCACTTTGAGGCTAATTATCATTGAAAACGATGAAAGTTTGAAAAATGTCATCTTACCCCACTTGAACCTACATACAGAGAGAAATCTTTAAAGGTCACGTTGGCAACCAGAAGTTGGAACACGGTTTCCTGAATTCTACACATCCTATTGGACAGCGTAACCTTCCTAACGCATCATACACAAAGATAATTGAGATCTTCATGCAGCGCCACGTATAGAATAGCTGTTCGGATCACCTGTTCCGGTGGTAAGAGTTTACTAAACAGAGTAACAACCAATTCAAGGTGTTAAGGACAAACGTCTTGAAATCCCGCTTGAACAATGCATCAGAACTTCAGACGCACAAATCTCAACAATCAAGCATATTCAAACAACAGAGCATTTTATTTTTCTGTTCTTGTTCAGTTGTAATAAGCTTAATATATGAAGATCAGGTGCGCTGGTTTTGTTTACGAAGAGGTTTGTGCGCTTGAAATCGTGAGTGGGTGCCAAAATCGGCCTTTGTGGCAGCTATTTTGGGATTCTAACAAGTCTGTCCTTAAGCGACCCGTGCCAACGAATGATCGAGGGAGTGAAAAAGATGCTCGATCATTAGAGAGAGAGAGCAGAGACAAGAGTAGACCTGTGCACCGACTATACATATTAGACCTATTGTGACATTGCACAATACCCATATCCTTCCTTAGTGTAGTGCATGTCGCATTACATCATTGTTATTGAATTACAATAATAAAGTATCGGTTTTGTTTGATACAGTTTTTGTTTTCTTTTATTTTTTAGAAGCTCCAGAAGCTAGCAAATTTAATAATAAGTTCACACTACACTAGTTTACAGCATTTTTGAACTCGGTAAGCTGATGATCATTTTTGGTGTAGAATCATGCCCTGAGTTCGAAAACGCAAAAGAAAAAAATTACAGTAGAGCGGAAATTTTTTCGACTTTCCATACAAGGTTGATGATTTGAAATCGATTTTTGTTCTATTTTTAAGCAAAGTCGCTCACTTCAAACATCTCAATCTCCGTAATCAATGCTCCGATTGAGCTGAAATATTTACTGTAACTCGCCTACATATGATATGTCAAATAAACGTCGAGAAAGAATTTTTAAGTTGGTTTTTTCTTATTGAAAAAAAAACATTTCTTCAAAAAATTTTGGAAATTTTGCTAAAATTTGAGAAGATCGTCCCTAAAACTCGCCAATATCTTGAGTTTCATCAATCTGATGCAAAACCTGTATTCAGATGATCGAATGGTATTGTATTCAGCTTTTAATTTATGGAAAAACATTAAAAATTGGTTGAACAAAACGCAATATATTTGAATTTTAGTAAATTGCATATTTTGAAAAGTTGCAGAACTCGATATTAACCTAAAACTCAAAAACTGTTCTACTTAAAAAATTTTGAAGGTCAGTTTTGAAATCAGCACTAAATTGTGCTTCTAAAATTTTGATCGTTGACAGAAGTTCATGACTTTCGTTTTATTTTGTAAACTTGTGAAGACTTAAGAATCCTTGAATGATTTCCTGGTGATATCTCTAAAGGAGTGCTGGAAATAATCCCCGAAGGAATTGCAGGAAAAACTTTGAAGGATCAACAGGACGAATCCCTGGAGAAACTCATGGATAAATCTCTGAAAGAACTCGTGGAGAAATCCCTGATGGAGCTCCTGGTACAATCCCTGCAGAAACTGTATGAAACCCTGCAGGAACATTTGCAGCAATCCCTGGTGATTCAAGAATTTCTCTTAGAGAGATCCCTGCGGAACTGAGAAACCCCCGAGGAATTCCAGAAGAAATCCCAGAAGGTATTCCAAGAGGAATTCTCGAAGGAATTAAAGGAGGAAGCCCTGAAGGAATTCCAGGAAGAATCCGCGAAGAATGTCCAGTAGGAATCCTCAAAAGAATCACTGGAGGAATCTCTGAAGAAATTCCAGGAGAATTCCCCGAAGGAATTCCAGGAAATCTCTGATGTAACTCCTGGAGGCATCCGTGAATCTTCCTGAAAGATCGCAAAAAGCACTCCAAAGAGAAATCCGTGAAAAAACTCCTGGAAGACTCCCTAAAAGAACTTGTCGAGAAATTTCCTTAGGAACACCTGAAGGAATCTTAGATGAAACTCCTGGAATAATCCCTGAATAGACTTGTGTAGGAATCCATAAAAAAAAAACTTCTGCGGAATCCCTGAATTCTCTTGGAGGTATTCTTGGATCCTCCTTTAAAAGTCTCTGAATAATACCTGGAGAGATCTCTGAAGGAACTTCTGGAGAAATACTTGAAGGAATTTAGGAGGAATCTCTGAAGAAACATCTACACGAATCTCTGAAACACCCGGAGGAAACTCTGAGGAAATTCCAGCACAAACCCCTGTAGAAACACCTGAAAGAATTCCTGAATGAGGTTCTAGAAGAATTCTTGATGGATCTTAAGGAGGCATCCTTGAATTCTGTTGGAAGAATTCTGTAAGAAAACCTGATGAAAGTCCTGTGTGAATAGCTCTGGGAACTTCTAAAGGAAATCCCCATGCAACATCTGGAGATGCTCCTGAGTCTTCCTGGAACTAATGGGGACCCAAGTAGCATATATGTTCTTGAACTGCATATGCAACTATTATATGACCAAATTCAGTCTAACAAGGAGATCCCTGAAGGAACTCCTGGAGAGATCACTGACTGAATGAACGTTCCTAGGCGTTTCATAGCATTTCAGATGGGTTTTAGGAGGAATCAGGAGGGGTTTCAGATGCTCGTAGGTGTATTTTATGAAGATTTCATGGGAGTTTATGAGGTACATATTTTAAAGCGTTCAAGACTTTTTAGAGCCTTTCTCAACTCTTACTTAACCCTTTGGAGCCGGAGGGGTCAATATGACCCCGGCGATGAAACCGAGCATAAGAAACGTGTTCGAGGCCAGTGAGGTTACGGCAGCGAAGGCAAAACAATCCGGCTCCAAAGGTTTAAGGAATTTTCGCAACCCTTACTCAAGGAAGTTCTTGGAGACCCTCAAAGAACCGTTGAACTTACCACTTGATAGACCATAGTTACCTGTGGCTGTGTGAGTACGAACCTTAGAGATCAAACTCCTAAAGACAACTGAATACCTTAGTAGATCCGATGACCCATACTCAAGGACGTTCTTGGAGATCCTTAAACTGACAATGAACTTACAACTTGATAGGATGTAGCTGCATGAGGCTGCATACATTTGAATCATAATGCTCCAATAGATCACTGGTTACGCTTGTGGATCCGATGTCCTATACCCCAGGGAGTTCTCGGATACTTTAAAACAATCATTGAACCAGTTATTTGATAGAACATATGGTCGGCGTTAAGTCAGAGAGGACCATGTGTCTTTTACCTAATTTCTATAAAAACGACTTTAAAGTTTGCAACTCTATAAGTTTTGAATTTTTCAACAAATGTTCTTGATTTTTTGCCATAAATCCTAATAACTATTCATAAAAGCATCGCTCTGTATTGATCGCGAAAAAACGTAAAAAAAAGCTTGAAACCGAGAAATTGCTAAGAAATTGATTGTACTTAGTCCACTCTGACTGAACGATTTTTGGAAAATCTACAACCAACTACAATTCACACCCAAGTTTTTACATATTTGAAGAGAAAATAATGCACAAGTAGGACAACAGTTAATAGGAGTAGTGTATAATATGAGCAGGAAGTTTGAAATTCGAAATTTCTGTTAATACACTATTGATTTCCATTTTAAATTTTTATGTTCAGTTAGAGTGGACCAAGTACAACAGTTCAATATCACATGAAGGGTAGTCAATTAATGAGCTATTTAAGAATTCTTAACTTGAACATTTAATAGCTAACAACTTTTGAACGTATTTTCATAGTTCGGTACGTTTTTGAAATATTGTAGTTACACAGTTCATAATAATTTATTCAGAGGACTGGCGTTTTTCAATAATTCGTTCAGACAGAGTGAACCAAGTACACAATTCTTAAATAACCGGTAAAATCAATTTCTTCATGAAACGGGTATTGGTACATTTCAATATGATGCCCAACAGCTACTAAACAAACATATTTTGATTTGGAAAGGACTACGAAGAATAAGGTAATTTCAACTATTTTTCTTAGAGACACATAGTCCACTCTGTCTGCGCGAATTGCCACAATTTGCTTAAATACGATGATCTGTAAAATACGATATTGACCACAATAAAATAGATTTACACGTGCTTTCTTGATCAATAATCAACAGAAAATGCGTTAGGGAGTCATACGATTTGGAAACGTATTATATTTTGATGATAAACTATTTTGATTGTTGGATTTTAACCAATACACATTTTTTAACTCTCTTGACATCAAGCATTTGGTCCACTCTGACTGCACTCTATTATCGATTTTCGCAGTTCAATCAAAAGAAAATTGTGCTATAACTCTCGTTAATTGTAACCTTAAGAAAATCGGGTGAATGTTCCAAGTAGCTAAAGTAATTCTTAATCAAATGCCTTAAAAATCTTATTTTCGTCAATTTTGTAACTTGGTCCCCTCTGACTTAACGCCGACCATATATACCTGAGGCTGTGTGAGTATGAATCTTATTCTTCATTATTTCTGTAGATACAAGTTGTTCTTCTAAATTCAATGACCTTTAATCAAGAGATTTCTAGGAGATCCTTGAAGAATTATTGAACTTACCACTTGATACATCATAGCTACCTGAGGCTGTATAGGTTTGTACTTCAGTGAGAAAGCTCTGAAAGACAACCAACGTTGGTAGATCCGATGACCTAAGGGAGTTCTAGGAGGTCATCAAACAAAAAATAAACTCATCACTTGAGAGCACCTAGTTTCATAGTACTGTGCATGATCTTTATTCATTAAGCTCCAATAAATCACTTGATTACGCTAGTAGATCAGATGGTCTGAACTCCAGGAAGTTTTTGGAAACTTTTATACTTTTAACCCTTAAACACGTCGTTAACAACTCTTAACTCTCAACTCTTCTTTTTTCCCGTAAACCAACTTTATCCCTAATCTTTAGTACTCCAACTGCGCTGAACAAAATGAAATTTCATTTATTAAACGTTATCTTAATGGAGTGACATAATCTAAATGGATTCTATCTAAATGGAGGTTTGGGTGTATGCCATTATTGGCTGAAGGTTTATAAATTGAAATATAATGAAAAAAAGGCATAAAAAAGGGAATTATGTACAGTACATAGATTAAGTCAGGGCCTATTTGAAAACATTCAACACCTTGAAATCGAGGGGAAAGATGGAAGCGTGGACCTCCCGTACCAAACGCTTTCAGATAACGATATAGATATTTAAACATGTTCGCATGTCTTAATATGCTGATGTATACAGTGATTTGCTAAAAAATATTGATTAGTTCGCCAGGAATGGTGGTAAGATTCTTCACTGAAAAGAGAATAAAGGATTAAGTAATATATACTGAATAAGGCATAAGTGATACCCTCGTAACAGTTACTATTTTTTAAAACATGGTATTTTTATACAATAAAATTACCTGAATCCTCCTGAAACAAAAAGGTTTATTAGAAGTTAAAAACAAAACATAAATTAAAACATAACCATTACAAAAATACATCAAATTTTAATCTGGAATGCTACCATTTTAGGCAGTAAAATAGCAAGATTAAAATTTGATGCAATGTGGTAGATCTTACACCGTAACAGCCCCATCCCTAAGTTCTACTGAAAACAAACAAACATACTGATTTGTATGAGTCACTAAATAGAAAAATAAATTTGACAATTCAAATAGTTTGAAACACAAAAACTTGTCAATATGCCCGTTAGGAATTTTAATTTAGAACCAATTTCTCGAAAGCCACATCTCCGTCCATCAGCAATGTGATTTATGGAATCGAAGCGGAGCAGCTTTCCCTTCCGCATTATTACTGCATGAGTGTCAGCCATAAATTACTGCTATATATTGGGAAAGGAGGGGGGTTTGGGAAAAAGAAACCGTGAAAATTCACTTCAAGAATTGTAATATTGAAGAAAGTCCTTTACAGAACGTAATGGATGTTTGCTCCCATATCCACATTCCTAATGGGATCGAATTCGTGCGTCAATCTTAGTTAGTCGGTTTCAATCGAAATAAATGGGAAATTAGAGCAAAAGGGCGTAAAATTTATTGAATTATTTTAACGATCACCACTACACGGAAGTACACCAACTGAAGCGTCTGGCACTAGCTGGAAAGGAAACTCAATGAATTTCGATCATGGTGCATCCATCCATCCATCCATCTATCCGATGTTGGTGTCGGATCGGTTGAAGCGATGGGGTCACATGGCACTTTAACGATGTGATAAATCTGCGTGCAGGCGGCATTTCTCTGGTTTCTGCTTGGTGGTTTATTGTTGGTTCAAATAGAAAACGCTCTGATTGATGGATGTGGAAGACCGGCACTCTAGTAATAAGGCCAAAAGAAACTGTGTCAACTTTATTATTCTTAACTAATAAGTGTTCTCTTCGATTTCCGTTCTACTTTCAGATTTGTACATACGTCTTTAATAGCGATAGGTTTTACCAACTTCTAATATTCAATCCGGTGCTGCAGCATGAGGTAAGTTGACCCCGATTCGATACAGCTAACGATACATAATTCATCCGACTAATCACTTCCAATCATTTTCCCCCAAAATAGATATGGCGTTTCGTGACATATACCTTCCTCCACGCCAATGCCGTCCACCTGATGCTCAACGTTATCATTCAGGTATATGAGGGGGTTTAGGGATCATTATTACTATACGACCAGGAAACTGCTACCTTGTACGACAAACAATTTATCCATTTCAATCACGCACACGTTGTTAACATTATGTCTTTGGCTTCATATTCGACAGATAATAGTGGCCTTCCCCCTCGAGACTGAGCAGGGACATCGGCCGGTGCTGGCGGTGTACTTTGCCGGCGTGATTGCCGGTGGAATGGGAGCGTCCGTGTTCGATCCCACGCAGATGGTGGGAGCCTCGGCCGGGGTGTACTGCCTGTTGATAAGCCATGTGCCGCACATTGTTATGGTAGGTATGATGATAAGACTAGATGTTAATCTTCAAGGGAGAAAAGCGGAATATCCATTGCAATTTCATCCCTAGTTACCAACAGTTCCGTTTCGGAGACCTTGAGCGTCTTGTTCTGCTTTTCCGATTACGGTGAAACCTTCCGTTACCTAAATTTATCAAATGTGTTCAGAACTTACTTTCAGTCCTGTGCACCCATGGTTGGTACACAGGGCCGAATTGGAAGATCTCCATCCTGGGCAATTGCCAGCTATCGCCTTGAACGGTGGCTGGGTCAAATTCCTGCCGATTTCCTTTATTTCCTTGTTGGGGGCTGTCCATAAACCACGTGGTCATTAGGGGGGGTTCGGCCAATGACCATTTTGTATGGACAAATAAAATTTTTTGTATGGACCAATGACCACGCGGGGGGGGGTTAAAAAGTCCCAAAAAAATGACCACGTGGTTTATGGACAGCCCCTTGAGGCTCTGGGTCTGCCTCTGCTGCGATGTCCTGCTGAATTCCAATCTAACGCTTGCTTGTAGATTTCCTTTCCGCCTCTGCGTAGAGTGTGGCCGACTCACTTCCTCTTTCGCTCCCGAATTTCCCTTGCTATCGGCTTTTCATGGCATCGACGATGGAGCTCCAAGTTAGAGATTCAATTGTCAGGCCGAGTTATGTATCGCAGACATCTATAGATGAAGGCTTGCAGCCATTGAGTGTTCTCCACTGATACACACCAAGTTTCACTAGCGTGCAGCAACACAGATTTCACGTTAGAGTTGAAAATTCGGATTCTGATGCGTCGACTAATCTTTCTTAAACTCGTGAATGCAATCCTCGCCTTCTTGAGCCATGCACCTATGTCGATCTTGGTGCCGCCATTGGCCGCCATTTGGCTACCAAGATATTGGAAGCTTTCAACATCATTCCTTTTGTTGTCCAGCTACTGTAAAGATGGAAGGGTTGACCGTGGTTACATAAAACAATTTGATCTTGTTCGTTGATAGTAAGACCAACCACCAAGGAGCGATTGGCAAGATCATCGAGCTTGCTCTGCATATCAATGCACCATTGAGCTAGGCGAGCAATGTCATCAATTCGAAGTCATTTAGGTGCTCCGTGGTAAAGGGCTGCCACAGCAACCCACGATTTGGTTCACGATCAATCGCACCTACCAGGATCTCGTCGATTACGATGAGGAACAGTAGCGGTGATAGTATACATCCTTGCATCACTCCAGCAACGACCCGGATGAGAACGGACAAAACACCGTTGTGCAGTACTCTGCACGAAAATGCCATGTACTGTGCTTCAATGAGGCCGATGATTTTCTCAGGGAAACCCTTGCGCTTGACGGCTTCCCACTTGTTTCCGTGATTGAGACGGTCGAAAATTATTCGTAATCAATGGACACCAGAAAGAGAGACACTTGGAATTCATATATTTTCTCCAGAATGATACGGAGCGTGACAATATGGTCCACACAGGATCGTTCGGCACGGAATCCAGCTTGCTGTCGTCAGAGAGTTGCGTCAATCTTCTCCTGTATCCGGTTAAGGATTACTTTGCAGAGGATCGGTTCACAGCAACATGATGCCCCGTCAATTATCGCATACAAGTCAGGTCACCCTTTTTAGGTACCTTTACTAAGACGCCTTGCATCCAGTTGGCCGAAAATGTCGCGGTTTCCCATTTGTTGCAGAATAATTGATGCAGCAGTTGTACAGATACTACGGGATCAGCTTTGAGCATGTTATGCGATCGTCAGTTTTCAATTTACGTACACTCCCGTTCAATAGTTTGGGGTCACCCCCTCAAAAACATGTCATTTTTTTAGGCCCATATCTCCGCCAATCGCCGGGGCCCGTGGCGTAGTTGGTCACACGTTCGCTTCATATGCGGATGGTCATGGGTTTGATTCCCAGCCCCGGCACTTGCAATTTTTCGTCAGTTGCTCTTCACCGAGAGCGGCTGACATTGACCCTCTTCTGAGCCCCATGGCTCAAACGGACCCGGATACCTGGACATCGGCGAACTGCTACTCATAATGGACCCCCAATCGGACTGGAAAGGAACAACGGCCACCTATCATCCTTGTGCTCATCATTCTACCATGTAGAGTAGAAAAGTGAAAGTAGCAGAAAGGCAACCAGTTCGATAAAGTATAATAGAATACATCTAGGCTCTGTACAATACTGTAGGTACAGCTGTCAATTGAAATCGCTCACGTAGTGCCCTAGTGGACAATAGAGCTGTAAATTAGGTTAAGTGATTAAGAATAAATCTCCGCCAATTTGCGTCCGATTTCAAAACCCTAGGTGTCATTCAAAAGATAATAAGTCAAATAAACTTTGAACATGATTTAAAAGAAACTTTTTCAAAAAATTTTGTATGTAAACTTAACTCAAAGTTGCCACATTTTCTAAAAAATGAATATAAACTTAGGGGCTGTCCATAAACCACGTGGTCATTTTTTTGGGACTTTTCAACCCCTCCCGCGTGGTGATTAGTCCATACAAAAAATTTTATTTGTCCATACAAAATGGTCATTGGCCGAACCCCCCCAAATGACCACGTGGTTAATGGACAGCCCCTTACGGCAGTGTCGCTGGAAATTGGGTCGACCAAATTTTAAGATGAGGGTGGTAATATGACCCATTTTCTATTAGCTTTCAACTGCTTTTTACAGAACTTAGCTAAAAAATCTAGAAAAAAAAGTTATTAAGTAAATTAATCCTTGATGTCATCGACCAAAAGTTTGGGGTCACCCCTCAAAATGATGTATCGGCCAAAAGTTTGGGGTCACAATCGTAAAACATGGAAAAGTGATTTGTTGACATCTTTGTCATCTTTCATTCAATTTTAATTCTTCTTGGCTTATTTGAAACAAAATGAATGATACTTAATGCATAGGCATTGAACCACACATATTTGTTGAAATTTACATACTAAAACTTAACGTAAAGTTGCCTCATTTTTTAAAGCGTGGTAAAATGTGCTAACTTTACATAACATTTTTATATACAAAAATCGTTAAATACGTTAAGTTAAAGACATCAAACGTAAATTTAGTTAATTATCTTTGAAATGAACCAAAAATAATTAAAATTGAACTATAGATGACGAAGATATCATCAAATCACGTTTCCATGTTTTACGAAAGTGACCCCAAACTTTTGGCCGATGACATCAAGGATTAATTTACTTAACAACTTTTTTTTCTAGATTTTTTAGTTAAGTTCTGTAAAAAGCAGTTGAAAGCTAATAGAAAATGGGTCATATTATCGCTCTCATCTTAAAATTTGGTCGACCCAACTTCCAGCGACACTGCCGTAAGTTTATATTCATTTTTTAGAAAATGTGGCAACTTTGAGTTAAGTTTACATACAAATTTTTTTGAAAAAGTTTCTTTTAAGTCATGTTCAAAGTTTATTTGACTTATTATCTTTTGAATGACACCTAGGGTTTTGAAATCGGACGCAAATTGGCGGAGATATGGGCCTAAAAAAATGACATGTTTTTGAGGGGGTGACCCCAAACTTTTGAACGGGAGTGTATTAATACATGACGTTTCATCAACAACAATGTCATTCATCATCGATCATCCACTCAGTCAATGAGCAGCGTAGCCCTGTACCGAGCATTGTTGCCAGAGCAAAGACTAAACTTTGGCCAGAGTCTTGTCGGAGCACACCCCCGTCCTTAAACCTTCAGGTATCAGGTATCAGTAGGTCAGCTCCAGATAAGGTGGCCCACACTTATATGAAAAACAAAATTTTTGAAAAATGCCATGTCTTACCTCCTCAATCAGTTGTTTTGGACTCCCAGAAGCTACGTTCAAAATTTAAGCAAAATCGGTTGAGCCTAAGGAGGCGCTCAAAACGCTTGAAGTTTGTATGGGAAAACTTGGCCAAATGTATGCAGAAATTTTAAGTTTTCGAATTTTGCCGCTAGGTGGCCCTAGCTCACCCTCCGCTCACTCCCACACCAAAGAGCTCACACTGAGAGCCCTCTGGTAATGGACAATTACTAACAAAAAATACAAAAATAACGCGGAGAACAATGATAACTAATTCAAGAAATGTGAATTCCCAGTGGAACTATGGATTCACTAATTAAACTAATCTAGAGAATTAAACAAAACTAATAGACTAAGCATATAACCTTGTGATAACGTTTGTGGCTTAGAACTTCAAATTGATTATTTTTCCTTTAATTTAAGTGAAAAAGCAGGCAAAAACTAGCAGGAGCCAGAAAAACCTACATTTATGGAAAGGTTGACACACTATACGATATATTCGCTTACATTCCGTAGTAAATATTGCTTAAACTTCCTTTTGAAGAGGATTGTATTCGTTATGCCTTTAATGTCAGAAGGAATGGAGTTGAACTTTGAAGGGCCATAGTTTGTTATGCAGATAAGGCCCAGGTTCGTGTTCACTCTGTTTCGCAACAATTCATGTGCATGTCTTGTGGTACGTATGTTTGCTCTATTTGGAAATTCAATGTTGTGATGAAAGTTACGATTGTTCAAAGCATTGTGTACATACATGACAGTGTTAAAATCACGTAAACCAAGAATTGGAATAACATTATGATGCAAATCAGTGTAAAGCGAAGTCGTTGAAAACAGGGGAGATAAATTGAAAATAACTTTGATACATCTATTCTGCAGCACTTGAACCTTTTTAAGTTTTGATTTGGAAGCATGACCCCAAACTATAATTAAATACTGTAGGATAGAATGTATGCAAGCGTAATAAAATTGCAGTAAAGCTTCCTTATGTACAAAACACCGAACTCTTTTCATCAAGCCGCACAATGATGAAACTTTTTTCAGAATTTGTTTTATGTGAATATCCCAAGAAAGACAAGAGTCTAAGTGTATCCCCAAATATTTAAAAGATGAAACTTTATCAACATGAACATTATTGACACATGGATCGGGGTGTTGTGGTATCAACTTACGCGAAGAATGGAAAACCATATATTTAGTTTTTGTGAGGTTTAAAGAGAGCCGGTTTCCGTCAAAATATTGTGTTAGGCATTCAAGATCTGATTCGATGTTCTGAATAACGGTTTGAATACTGAATTCAGGATAAAACAAAGCCGTATCGTCAGCAAAAAGTCTTGGTGTCCCATGAAGCTTCAAGTTGCCCAAGTCATTGATATAAATAAGAAATAGCAAGGGGCCAACCCAACTAACAATCACTCATTTTACAAGCACCTTTACGACGAATTGATTCAGCATGATGCTGAATAACATTTGGATATTTTTCAGACACAACCTTTGTTCGGGTTTTGTTCACACAAATTTGGAGAAACTTTAAAGCATAGTGTTGTGTACCAACTGAAATGTTTGTTGTTAAATCGTTTTACAAATACATAGTAAAGCTGTTATTCAGCTTTAGCAAAAATGATTAAAAATAAAAAAAATGCAAAATTTTTCAATTTCCACGAGAGCTTATAATTGGAACTTAATGCTGTGAACAAATATTATGAAATAATAACTACATATAAATTTACCTAAATTCAGATTCGAACTCGAGACCCGTCGATTGCCAGCCGCATGCCTTCCTATCTGCGCCATCCTAGAGATGGTGAATTGCAGCGCTCAAACCAAAACATAAACTTCCCGTGGTTTAATAATGATCAGACTCTGACTCCTATACAGCAGTGGTGAATTAGCACAACATTATGGTTAACGACTGAACAACAGATTAATTCAGCTGTTGTTCGGTAAAAAACACGTGTTTTTCATCATGTACTCTGAGTCGAAGTATGATGAAACGAAAGCGCTTATTTGACTTGTGAAAAACACATTATACAGAAACATGTCCTAATTTTTACATGAACTTAACAAGAAGCAGAAAAAAGTATTGTTAAACTATGTTGTAAAGGAATTACTGCGCGTCGAATAAAAATATTATTAAACGCTTGAAGAGTGATTTAAATTATCATTGTTTATACCAATACGAAAAGTTGAACATTGGCTACTTTTTCACTTGAAAACGCATTTGTACAGTAATGTGTACAGCATAATTTTAGTTCAGCTATAATTACTATTATACAGCAACAATTCAGCATGCATGCTTGTTTGCGGCTGGCGATTGTTAGTTGGGTATCTATTAACTTACATTCCAAAGAGCTTCTTACGAAAACAGCTAAACCACCAGTTGAATTACTACGACATGAAAAGAACGCACGATAGCCTGGAATACTATAAATACAGCAATTTTCATTTTAAGCCATGTTTCACCAACGACAATAACATCAATTTCTATTTTACATTCATTTACAAAATAAATAACTTCATCAAATTTTTCAAAAACATTAATTCCTCTCACATAAATTATCATAATACTTATTAACTATTGTATTTGGTATAGTATCCATTTTACTTATTTAATAAAACGACACATTCAACAAAAAATTAACTTAGTAGACACTTTTCTTCCATTTAGGTGACGGAGAGTGTCCAGTAATACTTGAATCTTGCGAAAACTGACTCATAAGGCGCCCAAGATCACTTCTTGTTTTGACTAACTCTGGTTTGCTATCATCGAGTTTTTTAACCATCACGACACCACCCCTACCAGTCCAAATATATTTCATGTTCAACAGGTCTTGCGACTCTCTTAGCTCTTTCGACAACTCCAATGAGAGAGGAGACAACTCATCTCTGATGGTTACATTCAATGCTTTCCCATTCAAAACGAATTTTTCATCAATCGCTGTTGACAGCAATTTCCCGAACTGTTTCTTTCTGTCAAGCACATCTTCTTTCGATCCTTTATCACAAAATACAATTCGAATAGGGACAATAGTGTTATTGCTCTTGGTATTACCAAAAATCCGCTCAGCAGAAGTTACAAATTTCATGTTTTCTTCCAGTCCTAAGCAATCAAAAAACTTCTCAACTAAGTTCAATACATTTTCACCAGGAGCTGTGGGAATGCCCCATAAAACACTATTGTTCGATAAAGCTGATTTATCCGTCTTATCAACGTTAGCTTCCAATTTATGCACCTCATCCTTCAGCTGACTATGAGAGTTTTTCAAACGATCAATTTCACTCTTTAATTTTTCATTTTCGAGCTTCAGATCCCTAAACTCGGTAACAATTTCATCAAACTTTGAGGATAGAAACTCTTGAGATCTTTCGATGGAAGCAATAATTTGATTAACCTCAGTTTTAAGCGACCGCATTTCATTAGCAACAGAAGCCGAGATAACTGCTTTCATTTCAGCCGCGAAAGAGGACATCATAGAGTTGTTACTATTCTGCATCATTACAATCCGTTGGTAGATAGCAGAGCAGTCGGAAGAACAGAAATAATCGTTTTCTTTCACACGACGGACAGCATTTCCAAAAATGTTTTTACATTCAAAGTGTGAACTGGAGAAACAGTACATACACGTTAAAAAGCTGGACCCATCTGTATCTGTATCACTTTGCCTAGGGTATAACTTTTTCACAGCCGTCGGATCACTTCGCGGTCTTCGACAAAGTTCTTTGGCATATAGTCACCTACAATAATACCAAAGGGTTTGATTATTGAACGTTTACAGCGCCACCTAGCGGCAAAATTCGAAAACTTGAAATTTCTGCATACATTTGGCCAAGTTTTCCCATACAAAATTCAAGCGTTTTGAGCGTCCTCTTAGGCTCAACCGATTTTGCTCAAATTTTGACTCAAATTTTGAACGTAGCTTCTGGGAGTCCAAAATAACTGATTGAGGAGGTAAGACTTGGCATTTTTTGAAATTTTGGTTTTTCATATAAGTGTGGGCCACCCTACTCCAGAGGCACGTTCTCCTCCATTTGGGAAATTTGTGCCATCGCCATGAACACGAGCCTATTTATCATTTACCTAAGGGAGAGGGAAGGGTGGATTAAGGGATGGGATAGGGTAAGAAAATAGGATCGTCATAATCGCATAAGCGTACCACAATAGGCTCGAGCAGCGCCCTGAAAAGGACACTGCAACAACGCATGAAGTGTAAAGAGAGCATATAACTCTTTACCACAGCGGAAAAAACAACAGAACGTCCTGAAGATTTAGGCCCGTAAAACTTGCGGAAGATCTGGGACCTCTAGATCATCTGGCGTAGGTTTACGCTTCTCCAAGACGTCCAGAA
The DNA here is from genome assembly GCF_035046485.1 of Aedes albopictus. NCBI lineage: Eukaryota > Metazoa > Arthropoda > Insecta > Diptera > Culicidae > Aedes > Aedes albopictus. The sequence goes on from NC_085137.1 coordinate 19,218,334, forward strand.
CAACTAACTTCAAATTACTCCTGTTGACTTGTACTCTCCCATCTTGTCCAGGGTAGACTTTTTCGATCCGTCCCCGACTGCATTGGTTCTTCATCTTCCCGTCAACAATTACTGGTAGTACCAGATCTCCAACCTCAATGTTCTTCGTCTCTTGAAACCATTTGCATCTTCGCGTGACAACAGTAAGAGATTCCTTTAGCCATTGATTCCTGAACTCGAGGGTGATGAATCTGGCCAGCTTCCCGCTACTTCGAAGTTTTGATTGGATGACTGTTGTTCCCGAAGGGATAAATTTGGAACCAGACGAGTTGCCCAGGAAAGTTGACTCGGCCTCGAGCAGAATCGTCTCTAATGTTTCGTCATTATCACTCCGATCACCACCTTGACTGAGCGCACAAGTTTTCGAGAGTCTCGTATATCTACAATACCTACTCCGTCCGCAGGAGGGATGAATTTCCATGCTGTCTGCGGTGTGGTAAACTACTCGGCCATGGCCTACTTCGTAACATCGGAGATCGCCTGTAGTTCGTTGCTTGGGTTTTAGCTATTAGGTAAAAATTCAAGCCTAACTTTACAAAACACCGTATGTAACAATCGCATTGATCAGAGAAAATCGCCTCCAAAATTTTGAATTTTTCAAAGAAATCGTAATTAGTGTTTTTATCCCTAGATAGCTTCAGACCGATTAATTTTATGATATAAAACTCAAATGAGGGATCTGATATTAATTTCGGAAGATTTTTGTTTAAATAGGTAAAAATGTTAGATAGGGTATTTTATCTTTATTTTGGTACATACGGTATTTGTGGATACGTTATTGACTCTGAAGATGGTATTGAAATCCGCATCAGCGTTGTGCTGTCAGCAATTGAATTATACTCACATGCATCATACACTAGGTAGGAACGCAGTGGCGGGGGCTTACTGTGGTTCCTTCAAGCTCAAGAAAAACGTGGCACCAAAAGACCGTATGTCGCAGTTTGCTATGATACCATCAAAATGGGTGTTTTGCTATCACTACCCTATGTAACAAAAATATTGGTTCCGAAATACTGTTACATAAGGTGTTTTTAAGTTTAATTGTTATAATCTTTTGGAATGCTAATTGACGAAAAGAAGAGACTCTACACATAGAATCTGCATCACTGTATGCATGCACATAAAAACCTCGATTTGTTTACATTTGTGACATACGGTGTTTTGTAAAGTTAAGCTTGATTTATGTCCTTTTACAGCTGTAAAATATATCTCCAGGTTATCCAGAACATTCAGAAGTTTTGAACTTAGTCTACTGAATACACATAATTTTGTTTTCTTTTTACACCACTTGAACTTTATATATTTTAAAACATGAAATGATGGTGGTCATGACCTGGTGATGTTCTAGGCAACATAAAATGCTTTGGAGTTTTGACTATAATTCCTTTATTTGTAATAGGATACTAAACTAATGTATGCATGTCAGAACTAATTTCTTTAGATCCATACTTGCAAATTAGAGTATGTGAGATTGACCCACAACGATGACGATGGTTTAGTACTTCTAAATCATTCTGGAGTTAAGGCCTTTATGTTTACACTCGTAACAATGCATCGGGCATATTTCAAACTTAGTATAGTGCGTTTTGGTAGTCATAAAAGATCAGTTGAATCATATGGTACTTGTACACTACCCGCCATAAATATGGAATCGCATCGTCTAGTATTGCAACACCCCAATTGAATATTGCAGCACCCATTAGCATAGCAAGCTTTTTCTTTCTTCTTACTCGCTCTCTTATACAAACACAAGAAAGAGAAGGATGCAAGAGGGGGCACAGGCCCCCTCTTTCATACCGCTCCTTCTTTTGTTTATTAAAAAGAATGAATGAGAAAAAAGAAAAAGCTAGCTACGCCAATGGCAGCACCCCGAAAAGTTTGACATCACCTGAAAACCTTATGATTTACTAAACTATATCTCAAAAACCGAATCCTCTGCAAAGTTTAGACCTTCAGCAAAGTTGTTCAGCAGGTTTATGACCCTCAAATGGTGGTAAGTTTTGTGCATAATTCCGCTGCTATGCGGCGCTAGTGTGCATTTAAAACGAAGTACTTTGACATGATTCTGTTTCTGTTTCTGTTTCTGTTTCTGTTTATTTATTATAGGGTCTGGGACCATTTGGGCAGGAGCACCTATTTTGGGCACTTGCTGCTGTAGCTCAGTCAATTTTCAGCCAATTGTCTTAAATTTTGGAATATGGTGAGATACGCACAGTATCTAGCCATGTACAAAATTTCATATCAATTGATTTGAATTTGACTTAGTTATAGCAGCAAGTGCCCAAAATAGGTGCTCCTGCCCAAATGGTCCCAGACCCTACGTAACATAAGACTTACATCTTTTCTCGTTACAAGCGACTATAATAGTTAACGAAGTGCGGCAATTCTTTCAGGGATGCATCATTAATTACTTTAGAAAAAGAAACAACTATACAATATAGACAAAAACAACTAGAAAATTTCTCGACACCTTTTTTTAAATGCTGCTTTACCGACTATAGTAGAAATATCTTGTGGTAATTCGTTCCAGTAGACAACTCCTCTAACGAAAAATGACCTTCCGTATTGCGTGGTAGAATATCTCGGCAAAACAAGTTGGTTCAATCTGATACTTCGAAATGGGCACAGCTTGCTGTAGAGATAATCCGGCGTTTTACTAGTGATTACCTGGTGAATGATAGTAACGGATCTAGCCTTAGAAAAAATATCAAAAGAATATCCTAACAAACTTCTGATCACCTAGAATGTTCGTATCTTCAGCAAAGTCGGTCAAAAGGTCTATGGCTATCAAATGGTGGTAAGTTTCGTGCGTAATTCCGCCGCCATGTGGCGCTAGTGTGCATTTAAAATGAAGTACTTCGGCATGGTTTATCTCATGATTCTGACCACCTAGACCTGTGTGCCGACTATATTTTGCTCGGCGGCGGCGTGAAGCCCATTTTCGGCCGGCGGCGGCTTCGTAATCGGCGTCACGCCGGTGGCAGCTTTCGGCGGCGGCGGCGTGAATCGGCGTGACCAAAATTTTACCATAATGTTACATTGGCAAAGCAAACAAGTTACCGTTACGCTCTAGAATTTATAGTCTGAACTGTTTCATTACCATTGATGACATAAACTATTACGATTGAATGGATACCTTTTTTTTCAGTCTTGTTCAGATCCGTCGTTGCGACCAGTGATTAGACCTATTGTGACATTACCCGTATCCTTAGTGTAGTTCATGTTGCATTACTCCATTGCAAATGAAGGCAATACAATATCGATTTTCCTACAGTTTTCGTTTCGTTTTCTTAGAGCATTTAAAAGCTATCAAATTTGCACTATTTACACATCAAATCACACTATTTACACTAGGCAATCTCCGAATGTTTTCAGGGAGGAATCTCAGAAGGAATTCCAGGAGGAACCTTAAAAGAAACTCCTGGAGAAACCCATAAAGAAAATTTTGGACCTATCTCTGCAAGAAGTGCTGTATAAAACCCTCAAGGAACTTCCGCAGAAATCTCTGATGGTACAAGAATCAGTCTTAGAGAGATGCCTGCAGAAACTTCTAAAGGAATCCATAATTGAAATATTCGAAGAATTTCAGAAGGAAATCCAGGAGGATTCCCTAAATGAATTCAAGAAGAAATCTTGAGGGATTTACAGCAGGAATCCCCAAAGGAATTCCAGCGGGAATTTCTAATGGAATTCGAAAAGGAATCCTATGAGCAAAGATTTCTAGGAGGAATCAACGATAAATATCCAGGAAAAATCCCGAAAGAATTTCCAGCAGGAATCCTCAAAAGAATTCTAGTGGGAGTTTCCAGGCAGGAGGAGTTCCAGGAGGAATCCCCGAAGGAATTCTGGTAAGAATCCCCGATGGAATTCTAAGAGAAATCCCCACCTGAATTCCAAAAGGAATCACCGAAGGATGTCTAGGAGGAATCTCCTAAGAAATTACAGGATAAATTTCTGCAGAAATCCCAGGAGGAGCCACCGAAAGAATTCCGGGAGAAATCTTCGAAGGAATTCCGAGCGAAACCCTCAAAGGTTTTTTAAGAGGAAACCCCGAAAGAATTCCAAGAGGAATCCCCATAGGAAGTCAGAAGCAATCCCTGAAGAAATTCAAGAAGGAATCCTCGAAGGAACTCTAGGAAGAGTCCTCGAATTCTAGAAGGAATTTCCGAAGGAATTCTTGGAGAAATAACCGATTAAATTCTAGAAGGAAACCCCGAAGAAATTCCTGGAGGAATGCTGGAGGAATTCCAGGAGAAATCTCCGAAAAAATAAAAGAGGGACCACCACAGGAATTCCGAAAGGAAACTTCAAAGTTATTCCAGGAGGAGTTACCGTGTAAATTTTAGGAGGAATCCCTGACGAAATATCAGAAGGAATACCCGAGAAAAATTTAGGAGGAAGCTTTGAAGGAAGTCCAGCAGGAATCCACGAAGGAATTCCAAGACAAATCCCCAAAGAATCTCTAAGAGGATACCCGGAAGGAATTCCCGGAGGAATCTACGACGGATTATCAAGAGGAATCCCCGAAAGAATTTCAGAAGGAATCCATGAAGGAAGCCCAGGAGGAATCCCGAAAGAAATTCTAAAAAGATTTTTCAAAGTAATTCGTGAAGGAATCATCAAAAGATGTCTAGGAGGAACCATAAAAAAATACCTAGATTAATCCTCGAAGAAATTCCATGAGGAACCCCTGGACACAGAGAACAGACGAACATGCTCGAACATAATTGCTTGGAAATCTTGTGTAAAGAAAAAATAAGCTCAGTAACGACATTGACGGTGACTTTCCAACTCAAAAACTTGTTTCGACACCATGATGGCACTTTCTGAAGAAATATTTCACTAGCGCACCTTTAAATTTTCCTACGCAGACTCTGAGCTGTATTTGCTTAATTAACAAGATGTTCATGATTATTTCACTAATCCAGCAACAAAATTTGAGAAACTCATTGATAATTAGTTTCATTATTTTCAATAAGAAACAAGTTGAACAAGAATTCAATGAATGTTTTCCAAGTAAAACCAACACATTCTCTTGGTGGAACTATACTAGGGTGCACACTTGGTGACACTAGCGCCAAAAAGTAAAACAACGGCAAATTTGTACCCCGATTCGAAATTTGACAGCGCCGCGTAATGGCAAAATTCCTAGTTATTTCAAACCAACCGTTGCAATGCTTTACACAACTGCACTTCATGAGCTTGGACGTCTGTTCTCTGTGCCCTGGATGAAATTGAAAAGGAATATTCGAAGGAATTTTAGGGGGAACCCCCAAAGGCATTTCAGGAGGAATCCTCGCAGGAATTTCAAGAGCAAATTTCGAAAAAAAAAATCCTGCGTGAATCCCAATGGAATTCCAGCAATTATCCACAAAGAAATTCCAGCAGGACTCCCCAAAAGAATTCCAGTGGGAATTTCCAAGGAAATTCGAGGAAGAATCCCCAAAGGATCTCTAGAAGGGATCAATGAAAAATATCCAGAGGGCATCTCTGAAAGAGTTCCAGAAGAAATTCGTGAGGGAATTCTTGGAGAAATCATTGAAGGAATTCCAAAAGGAATCACCCAAATGAATTCCAGAAGAAATTCTCCAAGGAATTCCACTAGGAAACCCCAAAGGAATCCTAGGTGGAATCCCCGGAGGAATTTCATGAGAAATTTGTGGAGGAATCACAACAGGAATTACAGGAGGAGTTCCCGTAGAAAATATTACAGGTGACCTCAGATATCCCTGACACTCTGGAAAACTTTCTCCCATGGCTTGTACTGCATGTATGACTCAAATGGGTAAACTCTGATATATGTGCACCCTATTGATAGATCATTCTAAATTGAAACCATATAGGGTGACAATGGGTATTATCGGCAGGTTTGTGTGGGAGTTGGCAACACGTCTACCTCGCCACATCTAATCACCTTGCTGACGACTACGACCAATCATACCTTTTGCAGTGGGCGACTGCCAACCGTATAAAACTAAAACAAAAGCGCGCCGCTGCAGCGCAGAGCATTTCCTTTATTATAATCAATCTGAACTCTGTACAGTTAACACGCGAATTATATATTTTAATCAAACGCGCCTCGTGTTCTTTTCTTCTCGGGAGAAATCCTTTTTCGGTCCGTTTTTCGTGGTGTCCGCTTCGCGTACAGTGGTTCTGCCCACAGGTAATGGGCCCAGCGTGCGAAAAAGCCGGAAAGGATTGAGAATTGTGCGTTGATTTCGGCGTGGGCTCGTCGCGAGTGAAAATCCGGTCTAGTGATTTTTCGCGCGAGTGGCAAAATGGCGGATAATGCCAAAGTTTCATTCCCGAAGTTGGGCTCGAGCAACTGGGGTTCCTGGAAACAAAGGATGGAGTGGTTGCTCGAGAAAGAAGACCTTTGGGATGTGATTAGGCTGGAAAAGCCGGAAGATGCCGACGCGGATTGGTTGATTCGTGATAGGAAGGCTCGGGCTAATATTGGGCTTTGCCTGGAAGAGAGCCAATTCAAGATCGTGCAAGTGTCGGAAAGTGCGCGGGGAATGTGGGCGGCTCTGAAAGAGCACCATGAGAGAGCGACTATGTCGACGGTAGTGTTTTACCTGACGCAATTATGTGGTGCGAACATGGACGAGAGTGACGATATGGACAAACATCTTTCGGAAATGGAAGAACTATTCGATAAGTTGGCCGCCGCGGGCCAGAACTTGGAAGAGTCGCTGAAAATCGCGATGATTTTCAAAAGTGTTCCGCAATCGTACCGAGTGCTAGTGCAAACCCTACAGTGCCGGGCTGATGCTGATTGGACGGTGGTTTCCGTCAAAACTCGGCTGTTGGATGAATTCCGGCAGCGGCAACAGCAGGGCGCATCGCTGTCGGAGAACATGAGAGCGATGAAGTTAGCCGCGGATAGCAGCAAAGAAGAGCGGCGGTGCTTTTTCTGTAAACAACCCGGTCACATGAAAGCGCAGTGCAAAAAGTGGCTTGCGAAGAACAACAGTGGTGGTTTCGGGAAAAAGCGCGGTGCGAGGGACGAAAAGCCGAAGGATGACAATCCGAGAGCGAAGCAAGCACAGGACGTAAACAGTGCGGTGTGTTTCATGGCTGGTGACTCGATGCCAACCAGCTGGGTGATTGATAGTGGCGCTACGGCGCACATGACGAGTGATCGCGCGTTTTTCCACTCGCTGCGCACAAGTGTTGACACAAAAGTGACCCTGGCCGATGGTAATAAAACGAAAGTGGACGGACTCGGTGATGGTGTTATTTTCGGTGAAGACGGGCGTGGCGGCCGAGTGGAAATTACGCTGAAGAATGTGCTGTTCGTGCCCGAGTTAGACGGCGGGTTAATATCGGTGAGCCAGCTAGCGGCGAAAGGATTCATCGTTGTGTTCGGTGCTTCGGATTGTACCATACGGAACGCCGCTGGTGAGACGGTGGTGGTCGGCGACAAGGTCGGCAGTCTCTACCGGCTGCGAGTACATCAGAGATCGCTCAAGGCTGCAGGTGAGCATAACGACCGGTGCCAGCACACGTGGCATCGTCGCGTGGGGCATCGCGACCCAGATGTCTTGCGGCGGATGGATGGAGATAACCTGGTAAGTGGCTTTAAATTATCCGATTGTGGGGTTCGCACGACGTGCGAGTGTTGCTTGAAGGGGAAACTTGCAAGGAAGCCATTTCCCCCCGTGGTTGAACGGAAAGCGAATTGGCCACTTGGATTAATCCATACGGATCCTTGCGGTCCGATGGAAACCGCAACTCCATCGGGGAACCGGTACATCATGACCTTGATAGACGACTTCAGCCGTTTCACCACCGTCTACCTGCTGAAGACCAAGGATGAAGCTGCCGGGAAAATCAAGGAGTTCGTGCGTCGCTGTGAGAATCTCTTCGGGAGGAAGCCTGTCACCATTCGGTCGGACGGAGGCGGTGAATACACCGGCCGAGAACTGCGAAAGTTTTACGAGTACGAGGGGATCAAGGCCGAGTACACTACGCCGTACACACCACAGCAGAATGGGGTGGCCGAGCGCAAGAATCGGTCACTCCAGGAGATGGCGATTTGCATGCTGGCGGATGCCAACATGGGGAAGCAGTACTGAGGCGAAGCCGTGATGGCGGCGTCGTATATCCAGAATCGTGTTCCGTCGCGGGTGATTGGAAAAACGCCGTACGAACTGTGGATGGACCGTAAGCCAGACGTGGCACACCTGAAAGTATTTGGTTGTTCGGCGTACGTTCGGGTGCCGGATGCAAGGCGCTCTAAACTGGATCACAAGGCGGTAAAACTCACTTTCGTTGGGTATTCGGAGGATCACAAGGGGTATCGTTTCCTCGATCCCTCGACGAATCGCATTACTATCAGCCGGGATGCGAAGTTTATAGAGTTGGATGACGGATCGGAGATGCAGAAGAAGCCTGCCCCGCAGGCCACAGCAGGAGATCCGGAGAACAATATTGAAGTCCCGCTGAATGTTTTGGAGGATCAGGACGACACGGTAGCAGCAAGGCCACGACGGCCGCCCTTTGAGGTGCAAGATAACGGCGAAGACAGCGGTTCCGAGATTGAAGGTTTTGTCAGCGCTGATGACAGTTCGGAGGAAGGTGGTCCAGGAAGCGACGACGGTGCAGTTGTTCAGGAGGAGCAAGAACTCCGTCGACAGGATAGGCGAACAAGGGGCGTTCTGCCAAGGAGGCTGAAGGATTTCGTTGTGAGTGTCGCTAAGAGCGCAGCGGAAGAGCCTACAGACCATCGCGAGGCGGCCGAGGTGAAAGAATGGAAGGATGCCATAGATTCCGAGATGCGGTTGCATGAAGAGAACACCACCTGGGAGCTAGTTCCGTTGCCAAACGGGAAGAAGGTGATTGGTTCTCGGTGGGTTTTCTCGCTCAAGCGGGATGAAAACGGGAACGTCATCAAATACAAGGCACGACTTGTGGCGCAGGGGTTTACCCAGCGTTTTGGGGTAGATTACCTGGATGTCTTCGCACCTGTGACGCGTCATGAAACTTTGCTGGCACTTCTGGCAGTAACCGGGAAGAACAACATGAGCCTCCAGCACTTCGACGTCCGGACAGCTTATTTACACGGGAAAGTGGAGGAAGAAATTTTCATGCGCCAGCCACCCGGATACGCAGTGGCGGGAAAGGAGGAGCTCGTGTGCCGTCTCATCAAAAGTATATATGGACTCAAGCAGGCGGCGCGATGTTGGCATCGTGCCCTCCATGCGGTGCTCACCAAGCTGGGATTCCGTCAATGCCAAGCCGATAGTTGTCTGTACGTTCGACGAGACGGGCGAATCACCATCTTCCTGCTAGTTTACGTGGATGACCTTTTGGTCGGATGCGTAGATACCGCGAAGATTGGTGAAGTATACGAAGCGCTGAAGAAGGAGCTGGACATAGTCAACCTTGGAGCGGTCAAGCATTTTCTCGGCTACGATATTCAATTCGAGGAAGGGGTCTACAGTTTGCGGCTGAAGAGCTACATAGAAGCACTGGTGAAGCGTTTCAACCTTGAGGACTGTAAGCCATCGAAGACACCAATGGAAGCAGGTTACACGAGGGCCGGAAACGACAGTAAACCGTTTACGGACATAACTTTGTACCGAAGCTTGGTCGGTGCACTACTATACGTTGCGGTCAACGCAAGACCGGACGTGGCCGTCAGTGTGTCTCTTCTCGGACGGAAAGCGAGTGCCCCGACAGATCAGGACTGGAAAGCTGCCAAGAGGATCGTGAGGTACCTTAAGGGGACCAAAGACATGAGATTGAAGTTTGGACCCGGCGATGGCGGATGGAACCTCGTCGGCTACTCGGACGCTGATTGGGCCGGTGACTTGGCGAGTCGGCGTTCCACAACGGGATACGTCTTCTTCTTCGGTGGTGGACCAATAGCCTGGGTCAGCCGCCGGCAATCCTGTGTAAGTCTGTCCTCAATGGAGGCAGAATATATCTCGCTGAGCGATGCCTGCCAAGAACTAACGTGGCTTCGAAGACTGATGGTGGACCTTGGCGAACACCAGCGAGGAGCAACGATCATGTACGAGGACAATCAAAGTTGTCTTAGTTTTGTCCAGGCGGAGCGGGCTACAAAACGCTCCAAACACATCGATACAAGGCGTCACTTTATCAAGGACTTGAGCGATCGAGGTGAGGTGAAGCTACTGTATTGTCCTTCGGAGCAAATGACAGCAGATGCGCTCACAAAACCGCTGGGCGCCACAAGATTCTGGCAATTGCTGCGACAACTAGGAGTATCGAACTGACCAGGCTCGATACACGCGTTGAGGAGGAGTGTGGGAGTTGGCAACACGTCTACCTCGCCACATCTAATCACCTTGCTGACGACTACGACCAACCATACCTTTTGCAGTGGGCGACTGCCAACCGTATAAAACTAAAACAAAAGCGCGCCGCTGCAGCGCAGAGCATTTCCTTTATTATAATCAATCTGAACTCTGTACAGTTAACACGCGAATTATATCTTTTAATCAAACGCGCCTCGTGTTCTTTTCTTCTCGGGAGAAATCCTTTTTCGGTCCGTTTTTCGTGGTGTCCGCTTCGCGTACAGTGGTTCTGCCCACAGTTTGTTCTCTTCGTCATGGGGGGTTTTTGTCAGCCAAAATGCCTGAAACTTGGCCATATAATTCAGCTTAGTTGGGAAGAATTTGAGACCAACTCTGAGTTAAATAGGTTTCAAAAAACCCCAGAGACGAAGAGAACAAAACGGCCGAGAATAGGTAATTTCCCCTATCTCAACTCCGGGGTAATCTAACCCGGTAAACGTGAACGGTTGCACAGGCAGGCATCCGTGTTTCTAAAAGAGGGGGGGGGGGTTGTTATGCAACATTGGGACGGAGTTCGGAAGGACCTTGAAATTGCATCAGAATCACAACTTCATTAGGGTACGCTTCGGTTTACGCGGAGCAGTTCTTCGGCGCGCCGTAGTTCGACACTAGTTAGTATGCGGAGCTGTGGAAACACCTATACAGGGTGCGGCAGGAAAAAATGCGAAAAGTTCAAGGCACTATTACACGCTAAATATGGGATATATATGACTATTTTTCCACGACAGTGTATCAGTCAATGTCTATATTCTAGCACAGCAAAATAAAAATAAACATATTTGATGTTTAACATGTGATAATATAAGCCTGAAAAGCGGGTATCAAAAAACTGCGCGCCCAATAGTCATTAAACAAAATGACTATAACAGTAATACAATTTGATTAAATTCGATGAACAACCAGACCAAACTGATCCAGAGCCATGTAGTTTCACATACTAGATGAAATAAGTACATTTATTTGATGATATTGTAGAGAAAATTAAAAATTTTGTTTTACCAGATACGAAATTTAGCGACCTGTGTACTTTTCTGCGGTTTGAAAATTTTGATTGTCTTCAGCTTCAGGCGCCGCCCCGTAAAGGTTAGTGACCAAAATGAATTTTTTTAAATTTACTTTTCAGAAAACTAGCCTATTAGAGATCATGGAACGTTGAAACATAGATTGGTTAACGTCAAATGGACGAAAATGAGGTTTGAAGTTGAAAAACACTTTCGCATTTTTTCCTGCCGCATACTGTAATCCTTGGAACGAATCCACACAACTAGAATTCCAGATTGGCTCCAGCAGTATCGACAACAGATCAAACACTCGGGCTGGTTCTGGATGGTCTTCAGAGCAGGCGTACTCCTAGAACGACCGCTTTCAGTTCCAATCTAGGGATCAAGACTTGTTTTCAATGGAGTCACTTTAGTCTTTGCACCGGCGAGTGCCACTTATATGCCGCTTTATGTCTCCTCCCGGAAATACGTAACGGAGGCGTATGCAGACTCGCTAGCGTCTACGAACAAGTGAAGTTGAAGGCTGTCAAGATTTGGCAGAAAACCTGGCAGAAGTTCTGTTTTATTTGTTTTAATTGCAGAAGATTAGTGTTTTCTCAAGTGTTTTATTTAGTGTTTCAAGCTAAAATTACAGTTTTTTTCCAAGACCTTGATAATTTTACATTTCGGGTTTCAAAAAAAAACCTAAAAAATAAACAACATATTATTTTACTATGTATTCATGATTCTACTTCTGTCCGCAGAACTTCCAATCCCTGTCGCACCGCTACTTCCGGATAATGGCCGTCCTGGTGCTGTGCGTCAGCGACGTAATCTATTCCGTCCGCCACTGCATGACCAAGGGCAACCTGCAGCCCCGGATAGGCGTCCCGGCGCACGTCAGCGGTGCCATCTGCGGTCTCCTGATAGGATTCCTGGTGTACCGTGGGGAAAAGGTGGTACATTTTCGGATTGGCCGATACGTGGCAGCACTGCTCCTCTCCGGTTGGGTCGTCGCCACGATCCTGTATAACGTGGAAGTGCGAGCGTAATGGTTGTGGGATGTTCAGGCGTTTTGATGTTTTGATGTACTCATGCACGGTTTTGTGTAAGTAGTTAAATTTATTTATTTATCGAGAGGGAATAACGATTCGAATGGTGGTGATCGAAGGCCAAAAATACTTAGTCAGACCTGTACCTAAGATGCAATTTCGATGAAAATGATAGTCATGTATACACGATTAAAATTATTTGAAAGCTTTATTCAACTGGTTTTGAGTCGTTTTACTTAGCAGGTAGTTATAACTTAGACTTAAGCAGGCTAAAAATCTTAAAAAGAAAGTATCCCTTAATTGATGCGAACTCGGAATTGATTAGTTTGTGTAGCACCCGTAAGGAAGCTTGTTCTCTATTCCAGAGTCACTGCTGGATGAGAACAGCTTTCAGGAGCTTTTTATGGTTTATGTAAGAGTTTTGAGACACTGTCTTGATTGTTATACTACTTGATCCATTCCCTAATTTTGATTTTGCAAAGTATAAATTTACATGGCGTTTGTTTTTTCGACGGAAATGATTTCAATCTCGTTCGATTGGGCATAAATGAGCAAATCGAATAAAACTGCGACAGTTAAATGTTCAAAATCTTGCTATTATCTCCGTTTACTACACAGGATTAGGGTAGGCCATCGTGGTTATTTCCTTTTTGATACAACAATGCCCCACCCTAATGTACTATAATGTCTTGATTCAAAACGAACCACCTCGTCAATAATTTCTTATCCTAACACTTACGAAAGCTACATTATAGTATTATCATAAACTAAGTACGGTTATTGTGTCACATTCGCTCGGTTTCAGACAATTCGAATCTCCTATCGATGATCTACATTCGTTGAGATTGGCGGAATTACTTAATACACTACCATAATATCACGATAATCACAGGAACACACTCACACATGCTCACACCGCAACATATACTCTCGCTAACATTCGATCATTCAGCAGTTCAGTGGCGTACAGTGCACTCCCACTTCGGTACATTTACACTCCAGACACGGTCCGGACAGCTCGGAGATTATCCTACCGACCCTGTACATTCGTCCGTAGATATTACACCCCGCTAGCTTCAGGATCCCAACCGTATCCTTCAGGCTGTACACCTTCGACTTCATGGTGATCTCCGCCGTGCCCTCGGAGTGATGCTGCTTCAGCTTGTTGATGTCCACCGGATTGACCACGTAGGTCTCCGAGTTGGGTATCGTGTTCGGAGGTCCATCCGATATCACCTGGTAGTGTTCCACGTCCGGATCGAACCCGTACCGATCGATGTCGTTCTTCAGTTCGGCGCCGTCCTGCGTTCCGCTGCCACTTGGGGAGTGGAAGTTCGGATTCAGGAACGGGAGATCCATCAGCGAGGGCCGATACAGATCCTTGGTTCCGTTCTGGCCGTCTTCGATCTTGAGCGTTACCGTACCGTCATGTTGTTCATCGTCTTCCTCGTGATGCTGCACCTCTCCAAGAGATCCCTCGATACTCGTTGGAGGACTGTAAACGCTTCCCAGATGCGCCGGAATAGTCTTGAACGGAGGAACTCCATCGATCAACGCTGGTGTCGTGGACGTAGTATTCCTGACTCCATTATCTTGGTAAGGCTCCTCTTCCCTGAATAGGTAGTTCAATACATTCTCCAGACTGAACATACCATTCGGTTCCGGTTCCGTGGAATTTCTCACCATCTGAGTTGTTTCCATTTCAACCGGTACCACCGTGTAGTCCATACCACCACGCAGCGGAAGCGCCGAAGCACCCTCGATACTCGATACCATGTCAACTTCCTCAACCGAATTTCCCATCGTCGACAGATAGTTTGCATCCGTCGTGATCGAGATGATTTGCTTGTCGTACTCGGCACTATCGTCAACGGTATCCGTATCTAGCAGGTCATCCAACGAGGAATGGTTGTTTTTGGCAACCGAGTGGTACACGGAGAAGAGCTTTTCTTTATCCTCGATGAGGCTCATCAACGGTGGTGCCGGCTCCGGTCGGATGACGTCTATGAATGGGTTAGCGATGGTCGCTGAATAGAGAAAAATGGAAGGAAACGACAAGTTAGATGTACGTATTTGAAAGACTACAATGTGTTGTTGAGAGGCCGAATGCTAGAAGTTGATACCCAGCTCAATACCACTGCTGAAGCTCAGAAAAAGCATGGATCTAAAGGATATGCGGTGATTTTATGCAACACTCAATGATGCGTGACACAAAACTGCGTCAGGAAGGAAATTCTGAATTGAAAGATCTGGATCCCGTAGGGAAAAATTATCCCAGGGATTACGCTACCAAATATGTGGACTTACCTCCAAATGTGGAAGCAGTGGTGTTGATTGCTATCTTCGCAGCGTACTCTTCGGTCGTCTTATCAGTCGGGAACGCAGTTGTCACGTACGGTTCATAGTAGAAGTCCTCCTTGATGTGATCCTTTGGAAGGAATCCACCTGAAAGCAATCATACAGGAACGATTACACATCGGGAAATCTTTCAAACTCCTCCAACATACCTTCAGTTTTCGTCGGTGGCGAGAATCCACTGCTGCCGGCAACCGATTTCTCTTCCATCCGGAACAGCGGATGCTCCGTACTAACAACGTCCATTTTCGCGTTATAAACAACCGGTTCGTATTTTTCCTTGTGATTTGGATAGTACACGTTCTTCTCCGGATAGCCAACGCCGTACTTGTCGTACACGGGAACGTACGTCCCCTCCTGCGGCACCTCGTACTTCGTGGGGATGAACTTCTTCAGCTCGTTCTTGAAGTGTTCCTTCTTGGCGTGCAGTTCGTACTTGGCCAGCGCATCCGTATCGTACTCGTAGTCCGTGTCGGCAATGGTGTCGTACTTGTCCCGGATGATCTTCGTGTTGTAGTGGTTACTCTTGCCGTCCAGGTCGTAGCCTTCCGTTAGGGCCGGGTAGCTGCTCAACGACTGATCGTAGCTGTAGTCGTATTTCGGAGGTTTGAATGGCATTCCGGGGTGGATTTCATGATCGTGAGGCACACCGTACGGCTCGTAGCTTTCGGTGATGATTGGGTAGTTGGTTGGATTGGGTTTGTAGAAGTCGTATGGAGCGGCAAGTGGAATTGGAGCCTCGTTTTTCTTAACCGCGTCAGCCGGCAGGAAGGGGATGATTTTGAGGTTTGGTAGACTGGGTGGAAGAGTAGGTTCACTGTAGTCTAGGTCGATGTCAGATTCGAGGATCGACGGTATACTGCTGGGACGATGGAACTCGCCGATCGGAATTGGTTTTGGAGTTACAGGCCGGTATTCCGTTTTGTTTTTGGTATTCTGTTTGGATTCATTTCTCGTTGAATCGAAAATGTTGGAGAGTTCTGTTAGTAATACTGACAGCAGATTGTTCTCCTTCGTTACAAGGGGCTTAGTTGTGTTCTTCTGAGAAGGCGTCTTGATCTTCTGAGTTGTCGTAGTCACTGATACTTCTGTCGTGGTTTGGACATCATGTTCCGTAATCGGAAGGTCGGTTTCACTCTCACTCTTGAACTCCATCTTATCATCATCAATAAAAGTGGTCGGCGCTACGGTAGATGTTACTTCAAAAGAACCCACTGTAGTTCCCACATCGTCTTCTTCACTTTGTTCGGTCGTGGTTCCCTCATTGGACGACTCAGTCGTCAACATATCTTCAACCAGCATTTCATCGCCCTTGTAATCCACCGTCGACTCATCACTTGAATCCGTCTCATCATTTACTGCACCAGATGTTGTTGATTCTTGGGAAGTTCCTTCCGTCGTGACCTCACTTCGTTCCGTCGACACTTCTTCGGTTGAAGACGGCACCGTTGTGGAAACAACCACCGCAGGAAGCACCGTGGTAGGAATCTTCTCTACCTCAAACCCAACGAACTTGTTGTTCGGTCGTTTAGTGGCAATCGTTGTAGTCGCAGGAATCGGTTCGACCTTCTCGATTTTCGCATTCAGGGAACTGATGATAGACTCCACGGCTGAACTGGTGACCGAATCGTCTATTTTGATAACGACGTCGATTGGGGCGTTCGTTGTGGTGCTTTCCGTCACTACCGATTCTTCCGAAGAAGATCGTTCCGCGCTTTCAGTTGTCGAAGAGATGGTTTCCGTTTCCACGCTCTTGGCCGTTGATGTCTCCGCGCTATCAATGTCGTCATCACCATATTCTTCAGATGATTCAAGATCCGTGAGGGAATTCGACACGTCAGTTGGATTTTCCTTGAGGAGGGAATCTGACTCTAAGTCCTGAAATTCTGGCTCCGCTTTGGTTAGATCGATATCTAGCGGAATCGTAAGGTTAACTTTCTGTTGGAGGGGAAGCGTAGTTGTTTCCAATATGGGAAGAACTGTCGTTGTGACTGTACTTGAAGATGTAGTTGTAGATGGTACCTGCGTTGTCGTTGTAGTGGTCGGAAGTGGAGTTGTTGTCGGAGTCGTTGATGGAGTCTTCGTTGTCGTTACAGTTGTTTTAGTTGTTGTAGTTGATGGAGTTTCCGTAGTTGTGGTTGTGGTCGTTCTCGCTGTAGTAGTAGATGGTTCAGTTCTCGCAGTAGTAGATGGTACAGTTCTTGTAGTAGTAGATGGTACCGTTCTCGCAGTAGTAGATGGTACAGTTCTCGTAGTAGTAGTGGGTACCATTCTCGTAGTAGTAGATGGTAAAGTTGTTGTAGTGGGTATAGCTGTAGTAGACGGTGCAGTCGTAGTCGTGGAGGTCGATGATACAGTTGTGGTTGAGGGAGTTGTCGTACTTGTAGTTGTCTGTGTCTTGGTAGTAGTTGGTGCGGGTTTAAGTGTAGTGCTAACTCGCCGAATCGGTGGAGAGGTCACTCTCACCGGGAAGTTGAAGTCGGGTTTCTCGATGTAAACCGTTTGAGGCTCTCGAACTATCTCAACTCGTACTGTGTGTACTTCAGTTATGCTCTCCGTAGTGGAACTAATCTCTGGTGCAGTTGAGGCCGGAGTTGTTTCCAACAGATCATCAGCGTTGCTGTCGATGAACTCCAGACCTGCTTTCAGGAAGTCGAAGAAACTCTTCTCAGATGTTGAGCTCACTGGTGGTGCCTCGGTAACTATCAGTTCTGTTGCATTTTTCGCCTCTGGTTTCGGCTCATCCGGATCTGGCCCAAACAGGATGGAAAAGAAATCGAACGACTCTTCTTCCTCTTCAATCTTTCGTGAGCTCTGTCGCTTCTGGTCACCGATTTCTGAAACGAGCGTAGAGTTATCAACAGAACCACGGAATACTCGAGATCCGGCCTTTAACTTACTACAATCGTACCGCACTGCACAGCATTCTCCTCGTGGAACACGTGGCGTACAACCCTTGATGGCCGGAGCACACTTCTTCGGGGTACACTTCTGTTCTCCTCTGATGCAGAAGCAAACCTGACAAGGATCCGGACTGCTTATCCTTTCTCCTTCAGGATATAACTTCCCATCAACCGAACATCCAGTGCTCTTGAAACCCTTACGCTCGACCGTTCGCAGATAGTGACGATTGTTGATTCTTCTGATTTGATTGGGCGATTCTGTAGATACAACCTCCTTCACAGGTATCTTCCCGGTACAGTCATACCGAATGGGACAGCACGCCGAATCTATGAAAATCGGCGCACAACGAGGATTCGGCAAGGCACATTTGGGTTTGACACACTTCTGCCGCCCGTTGATACAGTAGCAGTAGGAGCACAGCGAGGACGATGTCATTGCTGAACCAGATTTGTACACGGTTCCGTTGACGATGCACGCTGAAAGAAAGTCAAACAAAATAGGAGTAATTACAGTAGGCGACATTCCCAGCCCGACCCAACTAATACGGTACCTCCGGTTTCCTCCACGTCTTCATCGTCAGACCTACGGAGGTAGGAATTGGGATTGGAAAGTCGCTCTTCGGCTTCCTTCTCGTAGTAGTCCAGGAAGTGAATTTTCTTACGATCACCGCTGTTTTTGGACGTTAGATGAAGTTTGGAACACTGCAGATAGGGACAGCAGGCACCGCTCTTGTGCACCAAGATGCAACCACGTGGTGGTGGAATGGGTTGTTCTGAAATTGGGAACAATAGTTAGCCAATTGGAATAGAAATCGTGAACTCCATCATGCTGGCAGCGGATGATCTAGATCATCCAAATACAACTTGGATTGCAAACTTTAAGATCTACAGGGTTAACCAATGAATCGATTCATAACAATGGAATACGCGAGAATCGTCAAGCAGTGCAGGATGAAGAAATGAGATTGACACATTTTTGGCAGGAGAACTTCAAGAGAAGTTCAAAGGAGATCTCCAAAAGGAGCTCCAAATGTATTCGAAGTTCCATGAGGAGTAACAAGGATAACTCGAAGACCACTTTATCAAAAAGACTTGCAGCACTGTCGAAGATCGGGAGTAACTATTACCAGCGCCACCACAGATGAAGATGGAACATTTTATGATAGTGTGTGTAAATCTTCATACTCGCACCAATACACTCTTACATTTTTATACAAAGGTACCACCTTAACTCAACAGGTGGCAATGCCGTCGGTGACGCTTGCCGTTAGTATGGGAAAATATCAGAGTTGCATGTCTTCTTGATGAAGTAGTCTTCGGATAATTCCAAGAAGAGTTCCATAAGCGATATTAAAAGAAGTTGCTAAGTCTACTCCGAAGAAAGCGCGGAGGAGATCTCCAAGAGGAGTTCCTAGAAGTAATTGTAGAGGAGTTCCGAAAACAACTCACAGAAAGTTTTCTAAGTCAACTCCAAGAGGAGTTGTAAGCGGAACTTTAAAAGTAGTTTGAAAAGAAGCTTCAAGCGTAAATCCTAGGGAAGCCAACTTCAAGTGGAGTTCTGAGGAGATCTGCAAGAGGATCTTCCAAGGGGTACTCGTAGTTCCAAGAGGACCTTCAATACGAGTTCTAAGAGGAACTTCCAGAGGAGTTCCAATGACAACTCCTGGAGCAGTTCTAAAGGGAAATTTAAAAGGAGTTCCAAGAGGAACCCATAGAGAAGTTCCAAGGACATCTCCAGGAGCAGTTCCAAGAGGGCCTTCAAGAGAAGTTTCAAGTGCAACTTCAAGAAGAGTTCAAATGGCAACTCCAAGAGGAGTACCAAAGAAAACTTTAAGAGGAGTTCCAAATGGAACACCAAGAAAATTTCCAAGCGTAACACAAAAAAAAGTTTCAAGGTCAAATTCAAAGGGAAATGAGGAGTTCAAGGGGCACCAGAAAGGAAATTTTAAGAGAATTTTCAAGAGAAGTTTCAAGATCAACTCCAAGAGGAGTTTCTATGGCAACTCCAAGAGATGTTTCAAAGTTAACTCCAAGAGCAGTTCCACGGGGAACTTTGAGAGGAGCTCAAAGATGAACTCCAAGAAAAGTTCCATTTGCAACTCCAAGGGGATTTCCAATAGAATTTCCAAAAGGTTTTCCAAGAAATACTTGGACCTTCAAGTGGAGTTCCAAGGGCAACTTCAAGAGGAGTTACAATGGTGATTCCAAGAGATGTTCTGAAGTAAATTCTAAGAGAAACTCCCAGGTCAACTCCAAAAGAAGTTCCAAGGGTAACTCCAAGAAAAATTCCAATGTCAACTCCAAAGGGAGTTCCTAAGAGATCTCATCACCGAGAGGAGTTCCAAGAGAACCTTATGGAACTTCATAGAGGAACTCCAACAGAACAGATTCCAAGAAGATCTCCAAGAGAAGTTTCACGGGGTACTCGAAGAAGAGCTCCAAGAGAAATTTCAAGAGGAGTTGCAATGTTAACTCCAAGAGATTTTTTCAAGTCAACTCCAAGAGGAGTTTAAAGGGAACTTTAAAAGGAGTTCGTAAAAGAAGCTTCAAGGAAACTTTAATATCTAAGAGTTCCAAAAAAAAAGAGTTTCAAGAGAAACCAGAACAAAAGTTGCAAGAAAAATTCCAAGATAAGTTCTGAGGGCAACTCCAAGAGAAGTTTCAAAGTCAACTCCAAGAGCAGTTCTATGGAGAATTTTGAGAGGCATTTCAAAAAGAACTCTAAGAAAAGTTCCAAGGTCTTCACCAAAGGAAGTTCTAAGGGCAACTCCTAGAGTAGATCCAAATTAGATCTCTAAAAGTAATTCAAGGGGTATTTGGACCTTCAAGAGGGGTTCCAATGACAACTTTAAGAGGAGTTCAAAAGTCAATTCCAGAAGGAGTTCCGAGGGCACTCAAAAACGAAGATACAATTTCAACTCTAAAGACATTGCCGGGTCCCGTGTTGCAGTGGCCACGCCGTTACGCGTTCGCTTTATAAGCGGATTGTCATGGGTTCGATTTCCAGCAACGGCACTTGCCTTTTTTTTTGTCAGTAATTCATGCTTGCCTAGATCAGCTGGCACTGGCCCTCTTCTGTGCCCATAGCTCAAACGGATAGGATACTCATGATGGCTCCTCAATCGGACTGGAAATGGTGCAATAGCCACACATCAACATCATCATGCTTATCCTTCTATCATGGACAGAGTGAAAATAAAAGCAGCACAAGGCAACCAGCTCGCTATAGTATAATAGCATACATTTAGGCGCTGTACAACGTGTGAGTGCAGCTGTCAGTTGCATTCGCTCACGTATTGCCCTAATGGACAATAAAGCGAGCTGTATAAATATAGGGTTAAGCGGTTAAGAATGAAAGAAAACTCCAAATGCAGTTCCAGGGAGATATCCAAGAGAAGTTCCAAGAGACAATCGAAAAGAATTTCCGAGAATCTTGAAGAGAAGATCCAATGGCAACTTCAAACTTCAAGAGAAGATGGCAACTTTCAAAGTAAACTTTCAAGAAATTTCAAGTGGAACTTTAAGAAGAGTTCCAAAAGGAGATCCTATAGGAACTCCATGGGCAACTCAAATGGAAGCTTCATGGCCTGGCCAAGAGAAGTTTCAATGGATACTCGAAGAGGGACTGCAAGAGAATTTTCAAGGGGTGTGCCATGGGCAATTCCAAGACGAGTTTCAATGGCAACTCCAAGAAAATTTTCTAAGATAACTCCATGGGGAGTTTCAAGGTGAGCTTTAATATGGATTCCAAGAAGAACTCCGACAAGAGTTTGGAGAGGAGCCAGAAGATAAGTTCCAAGAAGAATTCCAAGTGAAATTCGAGGGGTAAGTTCAAAAGAAACAGCAAGACCAACTCCAGGAGATGTTCCAAGAAAATCTCTAAGAACAATTTCAGGGAGTACTCGAAGAGAGGTTCTTAGTAGCCTTCCAAGAGAAGTTCCAAGGTCAACTCTAAGGCGAATATCACAGGGATTTTAAGAACAGTTCCAAGACAAATTCAAATAAAAGTTCAAAGAAAAACTAGAAGAGAAGTTACAATGGAAACTTAAAGGGAGTTCCATTTTTAACGCTATGAATAGTTCCAATGGGAACTCCACCAGAATTTCCAAGCGAAACTTCAAGTGTTGCAAAGTTGCAAAGAAAACTCTTAGAAGAGTTCTCAAGAAAACACCACGAGAAATCTTAATGGGAAATTCTAGAGAAATTTCAACACGATTTCTTAGAAGAGTTTTGAGAGAAGCACCAAAGTTACTCCAATAGGAAATCCAAGAGGTGGATATAAATAAACTTTAAGAAGAGTTTTAAGGTAATTTCCGAAGATTTGTTCTACGAATCTATACGGGTTCATTTGAAACTCATTAATATTTGATTGATGATCTATTACGCTTGTAGGTCTAAAAGACTTTACTTCAAAGAGTTGTTGAGACGTCTGAAATGTCCATAGACTTCATTATACCTACAGTACAGTTTAGATCATGGGTACATCTTTGGTTTTTGGGCATTAGGGCACTATACTCACAACCTCTGTATTAGTAATCCTACATTATGTAGAGAATTTCTACTCTGTATAGGGGAATTCAGGTATTTTGGACAGACCGTTACGCGTATATATTTTGGACATTTACGGCAAAATCAAATGGAAATGTCCAAATTATATACGCGTAACGGTCTGACCAAATTATCTCAATCACCCTAAATTGCCGGTTACGCATGTAAATAGATCTGGAGCCTTATACTCCTAGGGGCCGTTCATAAACCACGTAGACTTTTTGGGGGGAGGGGGGGGGGGTGCTAACCAAAGTTTTTAAAATTTTTGTATGGGCAAAAGTCTTACGAGGTGGGAGGGGGTCTAAGATGGTCAAATTTTGGTCTACGTGGTTTATGAACAGTCCCCAAGTAGTTATTACAAACTTTCTCACTTCCAGTGTACAGTGTACCCTAAAGTCTGCCGATAATTCCCATGCGTTTAGTGTGTGTTGCCCACATGCCACTTACCCTAGTCGCCGCCGAAAGCGCCTACCGATAGGCAACCCCGACCACATCGACACTACTTACCCGGGCACACTTTGAGCGCGCAGATTAGCGTTTTGCTCTGGCACTTGCACATCAGACACGGTTCCTTCGTGGGAACTATCGACCCCTCCATGAAGTGGGTCCCGTTGTAGTAGCAACTGTTGGTTTCTGCAAAAAGACAATAAAACAAAACGACCGCAATCAGTTTAACAAGTGGTAATAAACAATCAATCGAATATGATTTTGAATTCGTGGGTCTTCATAATTGGCACACGGCGCAATGAAATTGCGGCTCTGCGCGCGAAGGGTCAAGAATGCCCCCTTGAGGGGGCTTATTTTCTTAGACGTGACGTATAATTCATTGTCGCACGACACGCCGATTACGGCAGGAAAAAAGCGATCAATCGTTCCGACTCAATGAGTGGATGGATGAATGGATGGATGGATGGCTCGTACATAGATAGGACAGTGACAAGAAAAGCATATTGAAAAAAGACAACGATCACGATCAACGACCGCAGGTAAGATGTGTAGGTTCGTCATAAATATTGGACCCCTATTACAGGCTGTCATTTCTGACCCACTGACATAGTTCGTTCGGAAGGTAGGTACTTTACACGGAGCAATGGAACAATCACGCTGGTCATAGGGGCACTAAATCATGAGTGCCCACCACTTGTACCAAGGGTTCACAACCTCTGTTCCGTCGGTACTTGTATGAAGAAGATTCATCTTAGGAGAGAGCTTCCTTCCATCATTTTATCTGCCAAGTGATTCGTCATAGATAAGAATAATGCATGATAAAGTACAACGATCGTCACGTATTAAGATTTTTAACAGTAGGCATACGAGGAATGAGAAAAAATGATGTTGAACGTGTTGCACTAGAGCGACTCAGTATGCCATCTGCACTTTCCACGCCTTCTAGCATCAACTAAATTTGATGTTTACATCACCTTTATTATTATTAGGCTGAAAAAGGCGGATCAGAAAGTATTCAATGTATCCCATTGAGGTCTTCAGTTTCTTCCCAGCAAGTCATTCTTTACCTCATTGCTGAACTGACCGGGCTACGACCAACCATATGGAAGATCGGGTAACTAAAAAGTATTGCCAGACAAGGCATTACGATAAGCACCGCCTATCACCGATTGCTTGAGAGTTCGTGGGGCCATATCAGACTGGATTCACTGAACGCGCTGCAACGGACCAGATGTTCGCCATTCGCCAGGTGTTGCAGAAATGCCGCGAATACAACGTAGCCACACATCACTTGTTCATCGATTTTAAATCGGCATTATTATACAATCGATCGAGACCAGCTATGGTAGATTATACACGAATACTAATTCTCGGATAAACTGATACGGTTGACCAAGGCGACGATGGATCGAGTGATGTGCGTAGTTCGAGTATCAGGGACACTCTCGAGTCCCTTCGATTCTCACAGAGGGTTACGGCAAGGAGATGGTCTTTCGTGCCTGGCTTACCTTAGCTACACTGTGGTGCATAATTGATCGGGCAAACGCCGATTTTCATACAAAATGGACAAGTTTGAGATGCTGTAACTTTGGTTTGCGTTGATGGATTGAGCTCAATTTTTGACACGGAACTACTCATATGTTGAATTTTACGTTAGCAGTGGCCCTACCAACGGAAGAGCAGCTTGGCGCAGCTACACTTGAAGATGGCTGGAGGGACATCCGATCCGCCATAGGTAGTACCTCGGCTACAGCACTAGGCTTCGCGACTCCGAATCACAGAAACGACTGGTACGACGGCGAATGTGAACAGTTGAAAAACGAGAAGAATGCAGCATGGGCGAGAATGCTGCAACACCGTACGAGAGCGAATGAGGCACGTTACAAATAGGCGCGGAACAGGCAGAACTCAGTCTTCCGGATGAAGAAGTGCCAGCAGGAAGAACGAGATCGCGAAGCGATGGAAGAACTGTACCGCGCTAAGGACACACGAAAGTTCTACGAGAAGCTGAACTGCTCGCGCAGAGGCTTTGTGCCACAAGCCGACATGTGCCGAGATAATCACGGGAATATTCTCACGAGCGAGCGTGAGGTGGTCGAGAGGTGGCGGCAGCATTACGATGAGCACCTCAATGGCGAAGTTGCAAGTACCAAAGGTGGCGTGGTAACAGATCTAGGAGTATGTACACAGGACGAAAGACTTCCGGCCCCTGACCTTCAAGAGATTGAGGAGGAGGTTGGCCGGTTGAAAAACAACAAAGCCGCTGGAGTAGATCAACTACCAAGCGAGCTTCTAAAATACGGTGGAGAAGCACTGGTGAGAGCACTACACTGGGTCATTACCAAGATTTGGGAGGAGGAAGTATTACCGGAGGAATGGATGGAAGGTATCGTGTGTCCCATCTACAAAAAGGGCGACAAGTTGGATTGCGGGAACTACCGCGCGATCACACTACTGAGCGCTGCCTACAAGATACTCTCCCAAATTTTATGCCGCCGTCTATCACCGATTGCAACAGAGTTCGTGGGGCAATATCAGGCTGGATTTATGGGTGAACGCGCTACAACGGACCAGAGGTTCGCCATCCGCCAGGTGTTGCAGAAATGCCGCGAATACAACGTGCCCACACATCACTTGTTCATCGATTTCAAATCGGCGTATGATACAATCGATCGAGAACAGCTATGGCAGGTTATGCACGAATACGGATTCCCGGATAAACTGATACGGTTGATCAAGGCGACGATGGATCGAGTGATGTGCGTAGTTCGAGTATCAGGGACACTCTCGAGTCCCTTCGAATCTCGCAGAGGGTTACGGCAAGGTGATGGTCTTTCGTGCTTGCTGTTCAACATTGCTTTGGAGGGTGTAATAAGAAGAGCGGGGATAAACACGAGTGGGACGATTTTCACGAAGTCCGTTCAGCTGCTTGGTTTCGCCGATGATATTGATATTATTGCTCGTAAATTTGAGACGATGGCGGAAACGTACATCCGACTAAAGAGCGAAGCCAGGCGAATCGGATTAGTCATTAATGTGTCGAAGACAAAGTACATGATGGCAAAGGGCTCCAGGGAGGAATCACCGCGCCCGCCCCCCCCCCGAATTCATATCGACGGTGATGAAATCGAGGCGGTTGAAGAATTCGTGTACTTGGGCTCACTGGTGACCGACGACAACGACACCAGCAGAGAAATTCAGAGGCGCATTGTGGCAGGAAATCGTGCCTACTTTGGACTCCGCAGAACTCTACGATCGAATAAAGTTCGCCGTAACACGAAGTTAACCATCTACAAAACGTTGATTAGACCGGACGTCCTCTACGGGCACGAAACATGGACCCTACGTGCAGAGGACCAACGTGCCCTTAGAGTTTTCGAACGGAAGGTGTTGCATACCATCTACGGCGGAGTGCAGATGGAAGACGGGACTTGGAGAAGGCGAATGAACCACGAGCTGCATCAGCTGCTGGGAGAACCAACCATCGTCCATACCGCGAAAATTGGGAGGCTACGGTGGGCGGGTCACGTCATCAGGATGTCGGATAGCAACCCGACTAAAATGGTTCTCGAGAGTTATCCGACCGGTACAAGAAGACGTGGAGCGCAGCGAGCTAGGTGGGTCGACCAAGTGGAGGACGATCTGCGGACCCTACGCAGAGTGCGGAACTGAAGACAAACAGCCATGGACCGAGTGGAATGGAGGCGGCTACTATGTACAGCAGAGGCCACCCCGGCCTTAGCCTGACCGGTAAAGGTAAGTAAGCTGAATTTTACGTACTAGTGTACTAGTCTACGTATACCAAGTACAAAATGTTTTCGTTCTCTCAGGTTTGGGCGTGGCAAGGCGTTCAAAATGTGCAAAAGTGATCGGACAGCGGCACGCGTGTAAATCAAAAGGAGGCCCACTAGGCAGTGGTTAAGGCTATGGATCGCCAATCCGGAGACCAGAGCGTAAATGATTAATCATAAATTTAATCATGATTAATGATTAATGATTAAGATTAATCAAAAATCATCAATCATAATCACAAAAAAAATATCGTTTAATCATTAATCATTAATCTTAATCACGTTGCTTTCGCAATTTAATCATTAATCAGTAAGGCCGGAACAAATCTCATTTTCTTCTTTTGTCACTTTACTCGTTGACTCATCAAGGGGGTGGATAATAAATAATAAATGTATTTGTTGAACAAATACCCAAACAATTAGGCAAAATTGTAAAACTCATCGAATTTGTTAAGAAATTTTCTCGACAACTCTAATTTCAGTTCAAAATTTTTAAATTTTTGTATAATTTTTTGTGTCCCCCCTCAAAATGTTGAATTCCGGCCAAAATTTTCCGAGGGGGGGGTGACATTAGAGAAAATCGAAATTTGTGTCAGCCTAATCATAATCATAAGAAATTTTCTTAATCAATCATTGATCATTCATCATAAAAAAATGATTCACCATATAATATATGTCATCCAATTTGAAATAGTTTAAATGCTGTTCTAAATACTACAACCTCTTTTATGCAGGTTATTTCTATGAAATTTCAGTTTATGCGTCTTTTTTATGCCCTGCAATATTGTGTATAAAAAAATGTAATATTGACGGTAACTATAGCAACGGCGGCTAGAGGGCGTTTATAGGGACGAGCAAAGGTTGATTGCAGGGGATTAAAAGGGGTTTCAGCGGGGTACCAGGAGATAACAGGAGTGCTTCAAGGAGGTACCAGGAGATCTCAGGAGCGTTTAAGGCATTTTTACACACTACGAAAAAATCAAAATTACTCGTGACGTAAATTTACTGTACAGAACGTAAACAGTTTAATGACGTAAATTTACAGGTCTTTTGATTTAATTATACGTCATTCTTGTAAAATTGAGTTCAAGGTGACGTAAACAATTTGGGAATCGTGAGTCATTACGTTTCATATGACGAAAAATCCAGTTTGATGTGACGGAAAATTACGTCATTTGGGCGTTCAAATTTACGTCATATGTGCCGCTTTTATATGTGCATCCAAAGTGACGCAAATTTACATGAATTTTTCTAAGTGTGTAGCGTCCCCTCAGGGGCATCAGGGATTCAGGGAGGTCTCAGGAGTGCTTCAGATGGCCTTAGAGAGATCTAGGGGAGTTCTGACGGGTCTCAGGGCCATTTCTGGGGCATTCCATGGGGAACCACAGCGCACCAGAAGGTCTTAGGGGCATTTGAAGGGGGACTCAAAGGGTTGGAATGGGTATCACGGGTGTTTCGACGGATTCAGGGGGTTTCTGGGGATACCTTGAGGTAAAGGTCATTTTAGGGGGTTCTAGGGGCTTTTAGGGGGTCGCAGGGGCCTAAAACGCGGTCTTAGAGGCGTTTCAGGAGATCCAAAGGGGTTTCAGGGGAGCACCTGGAGGTCACGCTGGGGTTATTGATATTTGGAGCAGGTCTTAGGGGCGTTTCCAGGATCATTTCAGGAAATATCAGAGGACTTTCGACGGGTTTCAGAGGTGGTTTCAAGGGGATTTCGGAGGCAATTCAGGGAGTTTCGGAGATTTTGCGATGGGTTCCAAAGGCATTACGCAGGCGCTATCGGGGGTTCCGGAGTGTCTCAGGTGCGTTACATAAGGCTGACGGGGTTTTCAGGGCATTTCAGGAAATTTCAGATTATTTTTTTTGCGAGTTTAGGAGGCGTGGAGTTCATGGACGTTTTAGGTGCTTCGGGGGTTTCTGATGCGTTACATGGAATCTGAGGGGATTTTGTGGGATTTCTGATTATTTTTGACGAGTTTTAGAGTCGTTACGTAGGCGTTTTTGGAGCTTTCGGGCGGTCTCAGGTGAATTACGTGGGGTCCGCGGGGGTTTCAGGCGGATTTGAAAGGCGTTTCATACAGTTTTAGAGGATTTTCAGATACCTCTTAACAAAACCCCTTGAAACACCCCAAAAATGCCTTGAAACGCCCCTGTAACTTACATAGGCTCATTGAAACGCCCTTGAATTCCCTTAATTCCGTTTTAAATGCCCCTGAAACCCCATTTCAATTGGATTATGGAGATTTCAGAGGCGTTTCAATCAAGGCATTTCAAAGGCGTTTCAAGTGGTTTCAAAGGTTTTTGTGATGGAGTCTCTTGAAATCCTCTGAAGCTTCCTGATGTCGCCGACAACCCCCTAAATCTCTCACGGATTCTATGCAACGCACCTGAGACTTTTCTACACCACCGAAAACGCACCTGTAACGCCTCTAAAGCCCACAAAAATTGTCTGAAGCTTCCTGAAATGCCTCCACAATCTCCTGCCTAAAACCACCATGTAACTCACCTGAAACTTTCCGAAAACCCTGAAAACGTCGCCGTAACGCCTCTGAAACCCGCCGAAAATTCTCTGAAACTCCATAAGACCCTAAGCTGAGAAACAGGCATTGTTCCCGTGGGGAAGTTACGCCAAGAAAAGGAGAAGAGGGTTCAAATTCTAAAATAATTCGACAAACATTAACAAGTAGGGTCTGGAACCATATGGG
The DNA here is from genome assembly GCF_035046485.1 of Aedes albopictus. Taxonomy (NCBI): domain Eukaryota; kingdom Metazoa; phylum Arthropoda; class Insecta; order Diptera; family Culicidae; genus Aedes; species Aedes albopictus. The sequence goes on from NC_085137.1 coordinate 19,247,482, forward strand.
CAGGAGCACCTATTTTGGGCACTTGGTGCTATAACTCAGTCAATTTTGAACCGATTGACCCAAATGGTTCCAGACCCCTGTTCCTTTAAAAGAAATCTCAACTATTGACTTAACTTTTATTAAAGCAAAGCCTTATGAGGTGTCATTGCATTTGAGTGTGCTTGTACCTACCTTAATTCCTCTTTTGCCTGATTCTCTCACGATCCAAATTCTCAATTACTCTGTTCCGAGCATCAATCATCAGTAGAGTAGCTGTGTATAACAATCATTGTGTATCTACTTGGCGTCACGAATCGATTGAAGCGTGCTAATAGATCGTCAAATGATCATTATAATCCCATCAATAGTAGCACCATTTGAAAAGTTGGCTTACCTCAGTCTTCGATTTGCTTGCATGGAGAAATAAAAAGAGTAGCAACGGAGTGCCTCTATGATGTCGGCGATGGAAATCTGGATGGTAGCAGAAAAGCAGATTTTGATTGGCAACCTCAAACATCATTCTGAACCATTCTTCGTTCCGTTCTCGAAGCAAATCAATTAAAATGCGGGAGTGAGCCGAAAGCAGTCCGCGTGATCGCAGTTCCCAGCCGTGCGCGATTGATTGATGAAACGCGATCCTAATTCAACTTGACTTATTGCAGAAAAAAGAAAACCCACTCTTCCTTCTGATCTCTTCTACGCCCGCAGCAGCCGTGTTTGAAATCTGGAAGAAAAGGAAAACAAACACCTTCGCGGGACTCCCCCTATAAGCCGGAGGCGCCAAACGGAACGAAACACGGAATGGAAGATGATGGATTGCGAGGGAAGTGGCTCAGCTCAACCAACAGCAGCGGGTTCCTATTCAGAAACCTGACTGGGGTTGATCTGCCTATTGGCTACGGCGCGCGGCGATGAAAAGATCTTCGACATGAAAGTGAATGAAGTGGCCGTCGTCGTCGCAACATTCGTGTACATATACATTGTAGAATGGGCTGTATGTACACATAGATTCCACTGACTAGCTATTTAAATACGATTCGCATCACTCTCGGTATCGATGCCGGCATTTTGTATGGTTAAAGATGAAGTGAAAGACTCAACAATAAAGTCGAGTGGATACGGAGTGTGAAAGGCGACATGTGGATGTGGGTAAACCATAAAATAGGACGTGTGCGACGTGAACTTGCGAATTCTCTGCTTTACTGCGATCGGGATGGAAAGAAGTGAGGCACGTAATCTGACATCATTTCGCGTGGGCTTGGTCAGTGGGAGCAGGAATCACTTTCGCTTGTTCAGGAAGCGATGGAGTTGAAGACTGCTTGTAGCCTTTTGAAGAGGATTAAGTCGAATGTCGCAAAACTTTTACTGTCATTGAGATTAAAAAAAAAAAGAATTTGGTGTCCATAAATAACTACATACACTTGTTTTCAAACGACCCTGTATTCTATGCACTTGAATCTTGATTACTTAACAATACAAACGAACGTGGGTTTGGTGCTTAACATATTTTGGCTATTTGTAAACCCTATAGATGCATTTGTTTGTTCTACAGAGTATAGTCAACAATTGTACGATGCAATGTACTCTATCTTCGGTCACGCTAATGGACGCTAATGGGGGGAACCCCAAGGATTACCAACTGTGTTATTGTCCGGCATTGCTACAGTATGCTCTGCACACTGTATCCTTCCGACTTTACAGGATACGCAGTAGTATAATATAGTGAGTTCATGGTTCATACTTCGCCACCACACACCGTTCTACTGTACACCGTCAAAGATCGTTCGTATCACGAGTAACTCGCCAATTATTAAACACAAAGGTTGAACAGTTTCTAAAAATCGTTTTGTAAATCAAACTTAAGGACAGACTTGTTAGAATCCCAAAATGGCCGCCACAATGGCCGACTTTAGCACCTAATCATGATTTCGAGGGCACAAATCTCTTCGTAAACAAAAACAACGCGCCTGATCTTCTTATTTTGAGCTTCTTACAAGTGAGCAAGAACAGAATAATAAAATGCACTGCTGTGTGAAGCTTGCTTCTTGAGATTTGTGCCTTTGAAGAACTGATGCGCTGTTGAAGCGGGATTTCAAGACGTTTGTCCTTAAGTAATTCTCGCCAAATTCAAACGGCTGATAAAGCTTGAGCTCGAGCTTGATTGACCAATGACCGCCCGTGGATGCTACTCCAGTTGCCCATTATCTCCAGCACGCAACTAGTCAAATTATCATAGGGGGTGATTTCAATTCAGTTGTAGCTACAAAGGATGCCACCGGAAACGCTAACATTAGTCCAACGTGCAAACGGCTAATGAATGCGGCACGTTTGTCTGATTCTTGGGAAGTTTTGCATGGCAATGCGGTCCAGTTCTCCTATATACGTTCAAACACAGCATCCCGACTAGACCGAATTCTGATTTCCAACTCCTTAAACCGCGGTTTGAGAACTAGCAACTTTTCCGTCACATCTTTCTCCGATCACAAGGCCTATATCATTCGATTAGTTTTACCAAATCTTGGCACGCCGCCTGGACGAGGTATATGGAGACTTCAACCACATGTTTTGAACGATCCGGAGATATTGGAGGAATTTTCAAGAAAGTGGGCATACTGGGCACGCTCGCGAGGCAACTTCAGATCGTGGATTGATTGGTGGATTAGATTTGCCAAACCCAAGGTCATCTCTTTCCTGAAATGGCGGTCCTCTATTATCCATAGAGAATTTCGGGAAACAATTGAGTTGTATCGTAGTTGTTTACTAGATGCGTATAACAACTACTATGGGAATGTTGAACATCTTACCAACATCAACAGAATCAAGTCACAAATGCTGCGTCATCAACGATCCTTTTCGGACTACTTTCGAAGGATCAATCAAACATTCATCTCCGGGGAATCAACCACATTGTTCCATGTCGCGGAGGCATACGGAAAGCGAGCTAAAACAACAATAAATTCTCTTTCGACTATGAATGGCGAGGATGTTGAGGACCCGAACCAGATTAGCGGAATAATACAAACCTACTTTCGAGAACTATACGCAGTTGAGGAAAGAGAGCCGTCTGAAAGCTTCAACCCCTCAAAGGCAATTCCAGCCGGAAATCCTGATAACGACAACATCATGCAACCCGTTACTACAGATGAAATTTTTGCTGCATTGAAAACCAGCGCTTCTCGGAAATCGCCAGGATCTGACGGCCTACCCAAGGAATTCTACCAAAGAACGTGGCGAATCATAAAAGACGAATTCACACATGTCATGAACGATGCTCTTCAAGGACACGCAAGCAGGGATTTCTACGACGGTATTATTGTGCTTATCAAAAAGAATGGTCGGGACAATACTATCCATGGATACCGTCCCATTTCGTTACTGAATTACGACTACAAACTTATTGCTCGAATAATCAAGCAACGGCTTCACAGCTTGATTCCACTAGTTCTATCGAACAACCAAAAGTGTTCAAATGGTAACAAAACTATATTTGAAGCCACTAGTCGAATACTTGATGAAGTTTGTAGTTTGAAACACCGTCGCAGAAGTTCATTGTTAGTCTCATTTGACTTTGATCATGCATTCGATCGAGTGAGTCATCAGTTTCTCAGAGAAACCATGACAAAAATGAATTCCAACCCGCAACTTGTCGAACTGCTGTCAACAATATGGAACCAGTCCTTCTCCAAAATTCTGGTGAATGGGCGCCTTACGCAACAGTTCAAGATTGAAAGATCGGTACGACAGGGAGATCCATTATCCATGTATCTCTTTGTGATCTATCTGCAGCCCTTGCTGGACAATATCAAACGAAGTTTTCCAAATGCAGTTCTCAATGCGTATGCAGATGATATCTCGATGTTCATGGATAATGAAGTAATGGTTGTGGCTGTAACTGAAATTTTTCAACATTTTGGTGCAACCTCTGGGGCGATTCTAAACAGACGAAAAACTGCTGCGATTATGATCGGCAACGTGAACCTAACAGGCGCAACGGAATGGCTAAACATAGAAAATTTCATCAATATCCTCGGAGTTGTGTATGGCGAGAATGTCCAGCAAGCCCGGAAGAAAAACTGGGAAAACGTTCTACAAGGCATCAAGACTAGAAATTGGTTCCAGAATCCTAGGAAATTGAACATCATTCAGAAAGTTATTTTGCTGAATGCGTACATAAGCTCCAAGCTATGGTACATGGCATCGAACATAGCGATTACTCAGACGTATATAAACAAAATACGAACTGAGTACGGAAAATTTATTTGGTACGGACAGCCTCTGCAAAGAATAGCATTTGCGAGCCTCATCTTACCAAAAATCCGAGGTGGTCTGAACTTACATTGTGTAGAAAAGCTACAGCGCTGCTTACCAATCGTCTAATGTCCCTGACAGATGAGCTTCCATTTCTTCGAAGTTTTCTACTAGATCGGAACATCCCAATACCGGTGGTGTGCAACCACATCACAGTAGCTATCAACCAACTGGCAACTCTACCGGACCACCTTCAAGATGCCTTGTCGTCGCAAGGTATATATCAACACCTCATAGCACAGCTTCCTGACCCAGGGTTTATGTCAGCGCAACAACGAAATTGGGGAACAGTGTACAGAAATCTTCACTCCAGTGGGTTAACTTCTCAGGAACGATCTATCTGGTACACCATTATGCACAAAAAAATCAAACATAAAGAACTCCTTTTCCTAAGAAACGTGATTGATGATCCTAACTGTGACGATTGCCCTGGAGAACCCGAAACAGTTGTTCATAAAATTTTTCGATGCCAACGTGTACGTGAAATTTGGAGATATCAAAGGCGCAGAATTTTAGTAGAAGCACCTTGTCTGAATAGGTACGAACCAGAAGACTTCATATACCCCGTTCTGAGACAGCTGAATAGGAATTGTAAACGTAGCATAATGAAACAGCTGGCTAAATATTTTTGTTACATAATAGAAACACCAGAAAACAATATAGGTTTAGATAACTATGTATTTTATATATCTATAAGTTAGACGCAATAAAAGGATTTTACAAAAAAAAAAGTATCGCCAGACCAGCTATACTCACACAAGTAATCAATGAGATATCTGCCGGACATAAAGCAGGCATCTTCAGTGTGTGAGGGAGCGTTGGAGATTTTCTTTATTAAGCGACAATGGCGCCTGCCACGTCAGGTTGCACGTCGATGTGGGAAAGGGGAAGCAAGTGATGATTGCAATCGTTTGTATACACAGCAGACCGAATGTACCTCTGCGTCTGCACAAATTCATGCGGATGTCGGAGTGTTGGTAGGATATGGTTGGCAATGGGTTCACACATTGGTGCGTGGATGCCAGAAAAATGATACATTAGCGTATTTATTACCCTGAATATAATGCGGCACAGTTCGCTTGATTGCATAACTCGTAGGCGTTATATGGTACATTGACACTGTGCTAGGAATGTTGAAAGGAAAGGAGACGGCTTTTTCAATCCGTTTCTGTTCTAGCGATGGCTATGAACATGTGACAATACATGAGTTGTATACATAGAGAGGAGGTAGTATATAGAAAGATACAAAGTAGGAGCAAGGGAACGGGCCAGGAACCCAGGACCTTCTGCATACGAATCAGAAGCGGTAGCCACTAGATCACAAAGCCCGTCTAAATTTAAACGGCTGATGAAGTAAACATAAATTCATAAAATAAAATTTAAAATATGGCTGTTCTGAAATAAGCATTCCTTGCAAACCAATCAAGATCGCACCACATCTACAGGAACCGGGAGGATGTCTTTACCACTTTTGAAAATTGATTCTTTTTTTCATTACACTTTCATTATCCATTCACCCATGATTCAATTATTATTGAACACTGGCATTACCTGCACTGTTGGCAAGACTGTTTTTTTTCGATTTCAGGAGTTTCAGGGGCGCCCAAGAGTTTCCAAGAGATTCAGAAGTTTTCCAAGGGGTTTCAGGTGCACTGTAAGGGTTATCAAGGGGTTTCCGGGGTGTTCCAAGGGGATTTAGGAAGCGTTCCAAGGGCTCCAAGAGTATTTCAGGGAGATTACAAGTTTTCAAGAGTGTTCCAGTGGGTTTCAAGAGATTTCAAGAAGCTTCGGGGGCATTCTGGGGGTTTTTAAAGGTCATCAGGGGTGCTCTAGGAGTGTTTCAGGCACGTTCCAAGAATTTCAGGGGCGTTTTAGTGTTTCAGGTGAGTTTCAGGTGGTTTCTGGGGCGTTCCTGGTGCTCAAAAGGACTTCAGGGTCTAGGGCATTTCAGGGGCATTTCGGGATGTTTCAGTGGCGTACAACGGGCTTAAGATTAGGAAGTATAGTATAGTATGCAATATGGCTTTCGCAATGGGAGCAGCACCACAGTTGCCATAACAGAACTAGTTGATAAAATATTAGAAGAAACTGATTCCAAGAAATAAGTTGGTGCCTTATTTTTAGATTTAAAGAAGGCTTTTGACACCTTAAATCATAGTATTTTGTTGCAAAAATTAGAGCAATATGGCATTAGAGGTGTTGCAAACAGAATCATTAGTAGCTACTTAAATAATAGAACTCAGTTTGTTGCATATGATGGTGTTACCAGTTCAATGAAGCAAATAAATATTGGTGTCCCTCAGGGAAGCAACATTGGGCCGTTATTGTTTTTGATCTACATAAACGACATTAGCAAAATTCGTCTTGTGGGTACTCCAAGGTTATTTGCCGACGATACGGCTTTATTCTATCCCAACGCTGATCCAAGATCGATTATTTCAAGCATGAGTAGTGATTTACAATTTCTTTATGAATATTTTTCCGATAATTTACTTTCACTGAACTTGAAAAAAAAAACAAAATATATGATATTTCGATCCCCCAGGAAAGTGCTTCCGAATCTTCCCGATTTTTTGATGGGTACTAACGTCATCGAGAGAGTAGATTATTTTAAATATTTAGGTATAGTTCTTGATTGTACATTATCATGGGATCAACATATTAAGGAAGTTGAGCAAAAAGCTTCGAAGATGTGTGGAATATTGAGAAGAGTTAGTAGCTTTATTCCTCGAAGAGCTTTGCTTATGTTCTACTACGCTCATATTCATTCTCATTTCAACTATTTGGTTATTGCATGGGGAAGAGCTTGTAAATCAAAACTGAAAAAATTACAAGTATTACAAAATCGATCTATCAAATTAATTTACAATTTACCGTTTCTGTTTCCATCCGTTCGGTTATACTCAGATTTTCCTCATAAAATCTTACCAATACAGGGCATGTGTGAAGAGCAAACATTACTCCTAATCCACAATATGTTACACAACCCTGCATGCATTCACAATTTGTCGATTAATATGGTACCTCGGCTGCACTACACTAGGCAAGTTAATCATCTCCCACGGCCTCGTGTCTATTCGAATTTCGGTCAAAAACGATTTACTTTTGTCGGGCCATCTGAATTTAATAAGCTACCCAGAGATATACAGACGATAACTGCTCGTCAGCATTTCAAATTCAAAATTAAATGTTTTTTGTTAAATCAAATACCACAACTCATAAATAACTTAAAGATAGTTTGTTAATTATATGATATGTTAGAATTAGTAAAACTTTAGTTTATAATTTATATTCGTGCTTCTTTAAAAGGACGCTTAGTCCACTAGAAGCACATTAATGTTTTCTTTTGATATTTCGTTCTCTTATTAGATGTCAAATTTTTTATTATTCTCAGCCATTTAAATAATTGTTGTTCTGTTAGTTTAATTGTTGTGTTGCCTGTTGGCTGAGAACAGAGTGTCCACTACTATGGAGCTCACTACGGAGCTTTTTGGTATGGGGGAGAGCGGAGGGTCACTCTATAAAAAAAAAGAAAAAAAAAAGAAGATAAGTTTCAGGGGCGTTTTAGGTGATTTCAATATCGTTCCAGGGGTGTCAAGGATTTTTTTTTGTTTTTATTAACGTGTATTTAAACTTATGCTAATTCTACACTTTGGTGTCAAGGGTATTTCACGGGGTTCCAAGGGTGTTCCAAGGGTTTTCAGAAGCGTTTCAGGGGTGTTCCACGGTGTTTCAAGTGTGTTCAAGGAGATTTTCTGCGGCATTCCATAAGATTTAAGCCCGATTCAGGGATTTCAAGGGGTTTCAGGGGTATTCCAGGGCTTTCGAGGAACTTCATTGGCGTTCCAGAAGATTCAAACAGTTTTCAGAGGGTTTTAGGAAAGTTCCAATGATTTTCAAGTGTGTTTCAGAGGTGTTGCAGCTGATTTCAGTGGCGTTCCATGGGTGCCAGAGGTGTTCAAGAATGTTCCAAGAGAATTCAGGGATTCTTCAGGGGGTTTCAAGGAGTTTAAGAGGTTTCGATTTTTGTCCTTCTTTTAATCATAGGTTGTTCTTTCAAGTTGCACAGTTATATAGAATAATGACATGACCATTTTATTTATTTTTTTTTTCGGGCATATGATCTGAAATCAATAGCTCAATAGAAATTTCCCTTCTTTTTACTATTGACTGTTCTGTTTATTATATTAGTCGGAGATTACGAAGAATCCCAGGAGCCTAAGTACATCAGGCTAACGGTTCTCACAATAAAGCGGTTATTCTCCACTAACTGTTTCGGTTCTCTAAAAGCCATAATTAATGCGAAACCCATTTTTTGTGAAATTTTGTTCAAAAATGGTTTCTGCAAAAACATGTTCCACCACAAAAAAAATCAGACGATACCTTGATCCATTCTCTACATGTGTACCAAACCGATTTTGAAAATATTGCTTCGTTATTTAATAAAAAATCAAAAACCAAAAAGTGAGGAAATGCTTCTAGTTTCGCCTTAAGGACTAACGATGTGGTTTACCTTCATTAAATCAAATAGAAACTATATAATTACGAAATATTTCATTCGGAGTAATTAGTCATTGGGGTAGTGGAACTCAGAGTAGTGGGTCTTAGGGGTAATGGAATTCTGGGTAATGAAAATCAGGGAAGTTGCCCCAGAGGGTTTTAGAGAAGTTCCAAGGATTTTCAAGGAGCTTCAGGGGTGTTCCTGTGGATTTAAGGAGGTGGCCAGGGATTTCCAAGGGGTTTCATTGGTGTTCCAGATCGTGCCAGGGGTGTTCCGTGGGGTTCAGGTCGTTACACAGGATCTCACAGAGTTTCAGAAGGGCTAAGGACGTTCTAAAGAGTTTTAAGCGCTTTCAGAAGAGTTCAGAGGCATTTCATGAAGTTCCAGAAGGTATCAGAAGTGTTCCAGAAATGTTATATGGGTTTCAAGGGCTAACAAGTGCGTTGCAGAGGATTTCAGGGGTGTCCCTTCAATTCAACGAAAATTCGTTCGAAAACCTGATAAAATTCCCTGAAACGCCTCTGAACCACATCTAAAAACCCTTTTGGAAGCTCCATCGAACCCCCGGAAGCCCGTCTTACACCCTTCTGAAACTCTCATGTAGAAAATCTAACATATTTGTAATTGTTAAATTAGCGAGAATAGGTCAACATAAGATTGCGCTAGCTCAAGGATGCGTTCAACGTTTGAGTTTCCGACTTCCGGTACAAATATCTTAATTTCTCATAGAAATGGAAGACGTAAATTTACATGTTTTCACCTCTAAATTTGTGTCTTTGAAGACGCTCGTATATGTCAGGTTCAGGACACCTAAAATTACATGATTTTTTCTGGGTGTGTATGTTAGCTTTGGAAAAACACAACACTCGCGACTTGGCTGAGGTTATAGGGGAAAATTCAGGGCTAAATAATAGCAAAGGTTGCAAAAAAAAACAATACATGAGCAGAAACTAATTTAAGGTGAAACGGGACGTCGTGTTATTTTTCCTATCTTGCCTCTTCTTCTTACAATTTGCCTCGCGATGTTGAAGATGGTAATCTCGAGTTCTATCGCATTGAAAATGCTGAAAACCAATCAGCATATGCACTGCAAGTGAGCATACAGAATGATAGGTTTTTGTTGCAAAATATGAAGTAGAATCTGAGATTACCATCTTAGTAGCAACAGAGCAATGGTGAATATTTCCTCGACCGTCCCGTTTGCTCTTAATGAAAAATAATTGTTTCTTCTCAGTGTTCAAATTAAATAAAACAAAATTAAAATTCAATGTTTTTAAAACGCATTCCAATCAAGTTCAAGCACACAATTAACCTATCAGGAACTGCCAATCATACCAATTTGTCCTGATTTTATATTATATTGATGAGCACTTTAAATGCCTCGTCACAACATTGAAACGGGCCGCACCAACCAACAGAGAGCATCAAAAATCCAGCCCCGCGCGGATTCCTCCATCAGAAGCAATAATACCAGACTGCAAATCTCGGCGACCACATGCAGCGAATTTTTGCCCATTTTCTCCCGGGTCGTCCCATAAATGCCTCACCAACCAACGCGAATGTCTGCGGGCGGGCGAGGATGGGAGCTAACCGGTTCCTTTGCGGTATCGCATCCACGCAAGACGCGCAAAAGTGCATAATCTCACGCTCGCTCGAGTCTCTCCTCTTCATCATGACTCAACGGTGCGGTGGGTTTTCGTCGGATTTTTGTTTGCTGGGTTGGGTCTGCTGGATAAAAAGGAATATGTAAACCTAATTTGTTACAAGGGGATTTTTGGGTTTGTCAGAAGAAATTTAGTCAGTCTCGACAGAATGTGCACTCGCAGAAGAGGATGATCATGTTCAGTTTGTTTTAAATTTGCTTCGGTTCAGTTTCGCAAAAGGAATCGGTGTATTTTGACGGTTCAGTCAGGATGAACGCTTGTATGTACAGGGTGGTAAGAAACGGCTTTTAGGGGACTTGTTGACGCTATATCGGTCATCGAGTTCCTTTGGGTTTAGGATTAGGTTAAAGGTTTCGAATGTTAATCCATTTATCCTCATTTAGTAACTAATTAACTAAATTAAATGAACTGA